>NW_017803954.1:495564-604248 GCF_001625305.1 Branchiostoma belcheri | reverse complement strand
ATTGATATATTGGTTTAGCTGCGAGGATGTTGTTTGGAAATCGAACGATCAGCTGTGGTGGCGTTGGAGGGAAAGTTGATCGGGCAGCGTGTTTACCGCCTCTTTCACCCACGTGAAATGGAAGCATACGCAATCATGGCTTTATTTATGGACCCGGGCCAGGGACAGTCTCAAAACACCGAGCTCCTCCCTTACGGTTTGAACAACTAATACAGAAGGGAGGGCGGACAGGGCAGGTTTTAAGCATTGTAATTGGGAGAGGAATGTCAAACTTAACAACACCCGGTGTTTTTGCACATTCATTGTCAAGTTTTGGGGGGCTTTCGTGAAATCGACACCATGGAGTTTGAGGGATACCCCTCCCCCACGCATAGCTGGCGCTTTGCCAACAACGAAAAATCAATGGGGAACAGGCACGCATGACCCCGTCGCTGGGAAACTGGGGTGGTGCTAGTGATTGAAACGCTCTCAGCCATTCCTCTTTACTTGCTGCCATTTAGTTAGAAGCAAATAGATGGGACAGTATGTAAATATGCCGTGAGACCGGTCGGCAGAACGGCGCTTGTGGAGTCGGCGCACACCTGGAATAACTCAGCTATTAAAATCACTGGCAAACGTCTTTGTGGATTCAGGATGATTTTTTACGCAGGTTGATGCCTCTATATCTCGCTTTATATAATATAGAGTAATACAGAAGCGAACCACATACACTACAATTATGAATGCAATCATCTTCGCGGACTGTGAAAAGAATCAGACTACTACTAGTAGTTGAGCTTAATTGACAAACTGGTCGGGGGATTTAATGATACAGGTGGGCACTCTCATTTAACTCCTTGCTCAAACGTGATAAAATGCGGTTAGCTTATAGGCATGAGTTTTCCGTGGTAAAAGGCCTCCGAATACCCCCTGACCATTCCTTTCAACAAGAGGCGGGGACTTCTTTCGGCAGAAGCGGTGATTTTGTTTGTAAAAATGTATAACATGACCTCAAACGCTATTTGCACAAAATATATGCAAGGACGTTACATTGTACAGGTGGACATGCTGAGATTCGTTTCAATGATCCTCAATTGAAGAACAATTGGTAGGGTGTGGAATGATGTTGCTGAAGGAAAGTCAAGTCTACTGGGCTTCTTCGTAAGGACAAGGAGGTTAAAGAAAGACCTCCTTTATATATTGAGGACGACGTTGCCGTTGCCGTAAATCATCATTATTATGACAGAAGTCTTGGTTTCCTGGCGCTAACCACGGACGTTTGGGTGTATTGTTATTCTGAACATTTTCCGAGCAGGGATCCGGACGTGCGTGCTTGAAATCACCACATGAATGAAGGGCGTTAAAAGGCGCGCGACCCCGGGCCCATCACCCGCTCAGGTGTGCATGGCGTACGTGCCCGAGTCATAATGGCACGCAGAACGTGTAGAATGTGGAGTGTACCGAACGACGTGACGGTGTGACAACAACGGAGATTACAGGCAGGCAAGAACTTAATGTCTAGTACGTGTGAAGGACGCTGATCGCACAGAGAACTCCCGGTGTTCGTGGGGCCGATGTCCAGAGCGAGTCAGAGACGGAGTCTCTCAAGCGCACCTGTTTCACGGGATACGCTTGCGTTGATCAGTCAGCTAGGGAAATTACGGTCCACTTTGAGCGCCACCATGCGTATAAAGTTCAAACTGCATACTATCGCAGAGACATGAAGCGGACATGAAAGTATGTCTGCAAATTATCCAATATCCCTTTACAACAACGAGGAAGAAAAAGAGAGTAATCCGAAATAGAGTGAGGTTGAAATAAAAATTAAAGAACATAGAATGCATTTCGTCAGTGCTCGCTCAGACGCCCAAAAGGTCAAGTACAAGGGCAATGCAAAGTGTAAAAGAAGAAAAAGAAAAATCATCCGGAGGTTGACTGCTCGGCCCCAGAGGGAAGATTGATGTCAGCCAGCATCTGATGCACCGTTCCATCAAGCCAGGGCAATGATGAGCCCCCCAACTCGCTATCTGAGATTTCTACTGACGGCCGATCGTGACGTACATCCAAAGCGGGGCCTTGATGGGCTCCAGGTCGACCGTCGGCCGTGTTTTATGAATGAGATTCTCCCTGCGCGGCGTGGGCGGGATCAATGAAGGGCCGCGAAAAGCGCGGGAATCGGACAGCCGCTAAGCGCGGGTTTCAGAGGAGATAACGCCTGGACGTCATAGGCTGAAAGCAAAAATAAATTTGGAGACGGGTCGGCGGTGAATGGCGCAATAAAAAGAAGAGGCAGCTTTGCGTCTTAAGCAGGCCCATAAAGACCTGTATATTTGACCGGCTGGCAATCAGTTTGTAGAGAATTAGTGCTCTTACGCGGTTTAGATTCCACCTTGTGAACTTCAATCCACTTCGACCTATTTTCTTCCCTCCCAAGGGCACCTAAAAGGTAAGCGTGGCTAGGTCGGTTTTGACGAATCCTCGAGGGCAGGTGGAATTGTACATTTACGAAATCTCTTTTCCCGTTGGTCGTATTGTTCCCTTACACGTTTCAACAAGTGCAATGGACGATATCCGGTCCTATGTGATTAAAGATGGCCATGGAACAGATGTCTAATTGTAAGGCGTCAGAGAGTTTGCTTGTCTCTGTTTATTTTACACAAAACATCGACATCTAATTGGAAATTAGGTTCCCGCAGTGCTAGCATACACCTAGGCCGGATGAGCGATATCAGTGGGAATTCGAACTCACGACTTTAAAATCCAGGAGCTGAGCAGGGTTGCTAATGATCATTAGGCCACGTATGCTGTGTGTTAGATCGCATTAGGCAAATTCACGGTGTTCTCATGAGCGCGCTGATCGAGGCTGCAAATGATGCACCGGTAGTGACAAACGTCACTTGAATAGTCCCATTTCGCAAATAAAGAATCATGTTTCTGTAATTGCATGCCGTACCGTTAACTACAAAATATCAGGTTATTCTAATAAGCTACTCCACGTATACACAGCACCTCGTTCACAGTCGCAAAATAAATTCTTGCCGCAATGTTTTGGTGCTTGTTAAGTATCTGACCATCCAACAGCTAAACATGGGGCATACTGATGTCAGCATGATATCGTGATATATGTAATCTCAACATTTGATGCTCTGATGAGCCATGTATCACTCTGCCTCGTGTGCCGTTTTCTGTCACAGTTGCAGATCATCACCTCCCTGGCAATGTACACTTACTTCTCGCTAGCGCTTGGAGAGCTCGTTTAGAAAATTAGGGAAGTCACCAGAGAGCCCCGGCAACCTTGAACAGGTATCATCTGATGGCGTCTTTGATACAGAACCTTTCCAAATTGATGAGTTGCGGAGGTTCGGAATTAAAGGGATTACTTGGCCATCATGACTTGGAAATAAGTTACGGGCCAGGGAAATAACATCAGAGGACAGTTGTAAACCAAGGAAGCTTTATGGTTGGTCCTCTGAAAGCGTGCCGCAGCCGCTCCCAGTCATCATCCTGGCGTTGCTAAATGGCAGCTCAATGTGCAAAGGCTCTCTCACTGCTTCCCTGTGCTCTATGCGTTGTCTTCTAGCTTTCTCTCCCTCCGTCTCCATTTCTATGTCTTTCTCCCTATATCGCTCGGTGGCAAAGTGGTCTTCTGGTTAGGGGTTCGATCTCTAGCAGGCCCCAATGCCCCTGGGAGAAGCACTTTAAACCTATTTCCTCACTCAACTCAGGTGAAAATGGGTACTCTAGTACCTAGCTTCAATTAGACTCCGTTAAGTTGGCGGTCCTGTGTTTGAGAAAGAGCCACACCTCATCAGACCGATTGAGTGAAAAGACAGTAAGGGTCCGTCCCGGTGTGAGTGAAGCAAACCTTACAGTCTCGGAGTCCGATCTTACGCAGCTTGTACAAACCTGATTGTGTATACGTAATGCGATTCACCGGTTATGCGAAACAACAAATCGTTTCGCCACAATCAACCACTGATGATCGAGATACAAGCATCGTCAATGATGACCATTACTTTAGGACAAAGAAAGGAGTTATAGGTTGTAGAAAGGACAAATGAGAAAGTGTTCTATGCTACAAGATATCGACATGTATAACATGTTCTGATATGACAGCGTCCAAAGACGGGCGTGGGGACGTGGAAAAGGCATCTGCCTGTTCCCCCTGTCCTTGTGACAAAGTTGAAATAAATAAATAAATAAATAAATGAAAGACAGCGCTTTCGACTTCAACTAGTACAATATCCCTCAGTTACGCACCATGTCACGATTATTAGAGAAATGAAAAGGCCACAAATAAAACGAGTTCTTGATCAAATGCATGTTCACACAACCGAGTGAGAACATCACAATGACGGTAAGTAATAACACGGTACCTTACAGAAATCCTTGCAGACGATATCCCTGGATGTCTTCCCTTCTCTCCCACGTCCGCGTCTTGCCTGGTGTGCTGCTGCCCGGTGTGTCGTGGCCTCTCGATCTTCTTCCCTTCTGAAGAAAGTAGGTCATTTCAGGAATACCTTAGCCGTGAGGGTCGACCAATAACCGTGAATGAGAAGCATACATGGTTGTAAACAGGTCCCGCCGGGACTACCGTAACTTTAATAATGATCACGCCACTCACAATCGATAGGAGATAGGAGTAGAATCCGCCGGCAGAGCCCGCTTTTCTACATACCCCCTAGTCCTTACTTTCTATCGCCAACTTGTATTTGTCCATGACAAAGGTACGGAAGTATTGATTTCAGTGGCTGCAGCTGGGCTGTGGGTTTATGTGTATGTTTGTCACAGACATAGTAGGTTGACAGAACGCGGGTAGGAAGATCGGAAGGCAGGATGGCAGGTCAAAGGGTCAGGCACAGGAAATGGGGTCTAAGAATCTGGCCGAGAGCCAGTAGGAATTAGAGGTGAATATGAGGGAATTCAGTAAGCCGAAGATCGCATGAACTTGCAACCATGCGACCCTCGCACACAGAAATCAAAACCAACTGATTACGGCTCATTCCATATCAACACTCACACTAAACAAAAGTATGAGGTTGAGGCATTTATGAATAACTTTAAAAGACATAACTGTCATAATTGACACGTACAACAACCGGCAAGGGAAATGCATGAAGAATGTCTGTTTTTGTTCAACACACTGCGATAAATGGCAATTCTGAGCGGCTGTGACTTCGACTAAAAGCGCCGTAAACATGATAACGAGCCTATTGTTGGAGACGGATGTGAACATGCCAGGCTGTGGAAGCATCAACAGTATTTTAGACGCTACATGAGCAAGGCTTGGGCCACAGCAAAGCAATTTTGCGGACGGCATCCTCGCGCATTGGTTTTAACATCAATAAAAAAGAAAGGCATTTTGCTCCCCTTCGTGAAGTTCAATATGACATATGACAAGAAATATACAAAAGTGGCGTGTGGCAACGCTATGTGTACTTGTGGAGGCGGCACTAGTGAGTTATCCCTTGAGCCGGAGATGTATACCAGGCTACCACTGATATATATACTAGTATCGATGTCACTTTCTGCACTTCTTGAATACAGGAATAGATCTAGAAGGCTTGATGGCTGTAATGCTGTTTTCTGCATTCAATTCTTCTTATTTGTCTATAGTCTTTATGTTGGAAATTCAGCCAATTTATTCAATTTTGTTGTTGCCGTCTTTTTCGCGCTCTCGCATGAGATTTGGACCCTGTGGGAGATGTCAGGTATAGAATTGACTTGCTGTGGCCCTATAAAACGATGACAGGGATGATCACCGCTCACGAAGCAGTGGGCGCGCTATCTGTACCTGGCAGGCGTGTCAGATCTGCCGAAGCGGAAACTGCACGGCCCTCCTGAAATGTCAACCGTGGAACGGAGACATTAACACGCCTCGGTGTCGATTTTCTGCCACAATCTGCCGAACTTGAAGGAAAACTTGACTGCCGTAAGATGGCGTGACAACCAAAGGGCAGGGAAATTTATATACATCGTCGGAAAATAACGGGACGTGTTAAACGGCCGGAACTAATACAAAAGCTATCGAGCTAACATTAGGTGGCACATTGAAATATACAAACAAAAGTTCCACGACTTCATACTAACTTCGCCACTTAGCCTTAGGACTGGTGAATTGCAAATGTTTCTCATTGTTTATGCAAATAGAGTTGTCATTTGTATGAATTATATCAGATGATCATATTCTCCACCCAATGACAGCAAAGAAAGCTATTTTGACATTTCCTCGTAAACTATGCAAAAGAGGTCCTGATTTGAATATGTTATGTTGAATGATGGTCATCTTCATTTAACTTCCAAATGAGGCATGCGCCGTTCCCAACACTATGAAATCACGGATTTTTAAACAAACGGCGCTGCAGTTTCAGAACAAGCCGCTACGGGGCCCAATCTTATGTCACTTTATTCCGAACACACAAGACCTACCCACCCACTAATTAATAAGATTCATGGCAACCCATCCATAGCTTCTTGATTTATCTTGCGAAACAAATTACAAGTCACTGTAACCGTGAAAGACACACGGAGAGAGCACGGTACGGGTAATTCCTTTATGCCATCCCTTACAACTCCGCTAGGTGTCGCAACCTCCTGTCGATAAAGTTGCACCACAAAGGGATGGGCCGAAAGCATCAAACATGTTGTGAAACACACACATTACGACTGTACTGTTATAATAGCTCACGACCCCAGACTCTCCAGTAAGCTAAGAAGGGAAGAGGATTAAGGCTAGGATTAGGATTTAGTTGGACTTCATTTCTGTGTAAACCAGTATGTGGCGGGGTTAAGGAGGCGCGAATTTAAAAAAGGAACATTTTTCACGAATATTTTTAACAATACAAACACCAGAAGAATATTATTTGAGTGTGCAGAATTTCGGCTAATGTTACCGCCATAGCTTCATTAGTTCTGATCGTTTGTTTGTTTGTTTGTTTATTTAAGGAACCTCCAATTAGTGACAATAACACGTCAAGCTTATACGATACAAAATACACAAACAATATCGAGGTATAAGCTTTATTAAATGCTTTTCCCCAGCATGCTCTTCCAGCTGGATTTCATGCGTGTCGTCTTCGGTCAGCCGGTGATAACGTTTGACTGCACTGTAAACAACAACAACAATATCAATAAAGTAAATATGTCTCATGTAGAAAAAATACAGAAAAATGGCAGGTTTGTCTCGAGCGTGAGCTCTACCAAATTAGGTAGATAAAATAAGTATCATGTTACATTATCGTGAGAAGAAATAGACCAAAATGAGTTTGAATGGTTAAAAAAAATTAATTATTCGAAATACGAATTTCTCCTTTTTCCCCTGAGTATTGTGAATAGAAACAATTCCGAGTCAATAAGGACTGCTCAATTGTCCAATACTTGTTGTCTTCTACAGTTGTATCGAATCTGCACCCATGGTAACGAGAAAACAAGGGAACATTTACCTGACTGGCAGTTGGTTCCTGTCCATCCATGTTGACAGTGACACCTGTAGCCGTTTGCCAGGTTCTGGCAGGTGCCGCCGTGGTGGCATGGATTGCTGGCACACTCGTCAATGTCTGAAATAAGGCACGTTTAAGTGCGTTCGGTGCAAAACAGCGTACGTTATGTAGCTGACAAATATAGCGTCTGACGCAAATGATAAAAGGCATGGAATTGTTGGCTTCAAAGAGTTGCCACAAGCTAAAACCTCATGAGTTAGCAGGTTTTTCTTATGAATATCTTGGCGGAATATCATTCAAATTTGCATTGGAAATATGTTTAATAAAAATGTTACCCAAACAAGATTTGCCGTCGTCAGCGAGGGAAAACCCGTCTTCACATCCGCAGGAGAACCCGCCGTAAGTGTCTAGACATCGTTGCTCACAGTCGTGAAGTCCCTGCGTACACTCGTCCACGTCTGGAGAAGGGGATTGCGGGTACTTTAAAAATATACTCTCCAAGCCGAGGTTTGGATTTTGGTTTATTTTAGCGTGTTTTAGGCTTCTTTATCGGGGTTTCTTTTTTGCACTGGAATATTTTTTCACCCAAACCAACAGTTTGAAGAGTAACTTTAAAACACGATAATGTTGCCGCATTGAAATTCCGACAAATTAAAGGTCTACTTTGGAAAGAAAATTGCTGTTACGTGAATGTGAAATAATGTTGTGATTGCAATTTCTGTCAAGCAGGTCTAAATTCCAAAAGGCTGTTCCTACCAGTACAGGAGACACCGTCTGCATGGAGCTGGTATCCTGACTCACAGGAGCAGTGGACGGCGCCGTCTAGGTTCGTGCAGGTTTGTTCACATGGTCCTTCGTTAGTCAGGCACTCTTCCGCCTCTGTAAGGAAAGAGTACTAGTACTGTCATCACCAAACAGCTCTTCTAGCTGCCAGTAAACGACAATATGAGATCATGTGGTCTTAAGGCTACCGCATCTTATAGAACTTAGAAGAGAGAGATAACTGGCTTAGGCTCAACTAAGAAACAACTCACTACTTGGTGTAAAAAAAATTGTGTAAACGTCTGAACATAAACCCCTAATCTGTCTCTGCTATGCTTGTTGCAGCTAGAAATTTAACGTAGGAGTTACTGTTACTGGGACAGCATCTAGGTTGTTTCTACCGATGCAAGAGACGCCGTCTGCATCCAGCTGGTACCCCGCCTGGCAGGAGCAGAGGTAACTGCCGTGCACATTTGTACAGAAGTGGTGACATGGACCCCGTCCTCCGTTAGTCGCACACTCATCTGCATCTGCAGAAAAAAGAACCATGGTGACTGTAATCATGTTCTGTATCTGAATTGAGTGAATTGCGTTGAAAAGGAAATCAGAGATTTAAAGCTTCCAGTAAGTGCGCGCGTCGGAACTGTATTGGTGTTTACTGTATTGGTAAATGTATTGGAACTGTGGGGGGGGGGCTGTATACCGATTCAATAGCGTAATGTTCCTGAATTCCTCCATATACCGGCCACTCCGGTGCATGCTAAAGCTTGGCCACCTTCAGACTTGACCTTCCATTGTTAGATAGCTGAGCGGATAGAATAAATGAGTCGTTCACTCTAGGAAATCTCTCCTTACCAACGCACGAAAAGCCGTCTGCAGCCAGTTGATAACCCCCATGGCACGAGCATCGGTAACCACCGGCCAGGTTTATACAGGTTTGTTCACATGGTCCCCGCCCTCCGTTAGTTGCGCACTCGTTCACGTCTGTAGAAAACGGCAATCAGAATAAAATGAAACTTGAACGTCAACCGGTGAAGTATCACCAGTGACACATTTCAAAAAGCTACTAGTAATAAAAATGGTCATGAGAAAATAACGAAACATTTACCTGACTGGCAGTTGGTACCTGTCCATCCATGTTGACAGTGACACCTGTAGCCGTTTGCCAAGTTTTGGCAGGTGCCGCCGTGGTGGCATGGATTGCTGGAACAGTCTGCAACAAGACACGCTTAATCTTTATTTCAAGGCAGCAGTGCGCAAAGCTTGCGTCACACTGTCAACGACCTTCGGTCGAATCTGTAGATCGCCAAATTTCACTGAAATCGAGCATATTTCTCGACTGACAATCTACCCTGTCACTTTGGGCAGGGTTCGTTGACTTGTTAATATCGGTTGATCGATAAAAAAATGAAACGCGATGATCGGTAGGACACCGGTCGTATTGCTGCCGAAAGTGTCCTTTTCATTTTTCATGAATCTGAAAATCAAATTTTAATGCCCGATAATGTTTAAGATATACTACAAATTCTTTGCAAACCTTGTGATGAATATGGACTGGCATTCACAGCCGCGACCACCAGCAGAAACTTCCACATATTTACCATATGTTGAGTTGAGTCCAGACTGTGTTGTGCGTGTGGCTGGTTCTGTGTGTGACAATTTATACTGTATACCCAAGGCCATGGGAACCACACACCTGGCCGGTAGGGATGAGCGCTATTAATACTTCTGACTTGGCGTGATGCTAGCTCAAGGCAGTCAACTGTATGTCACAAACTACCCAAAAACGCACAAAACAAAACATCGTACGTTGGGGGGGGGGGTATTAAGTAATTTGTGAGTTTCTTTGAAAGAACCGTTCCTGACACCTTAAAACAACTTTCGAAGTATATAACAAAACTGTAGTGCTTGACAGTCATAAAAGTTTTTATTATTATTATTATTATTATCACATTTATTCTTATTGCATTGTTGGGATATATTCTTCATCATGTTACTTTGCACTGAATTAAACTTTGTTAATAACCAATGATGCACAAATGCTCTGCTGCAGTACCAAGGACAGCCACCAGGTGGTCCACATGTCCTTGACCTTCATCTTCCAAACATCTAACCACATACCAAATATCATAACAATCCATTTTCTTATTAACCACAAATATGTGCACAAGCACAGACACACCCAACACAATGCCTCCTTTTTCATATTAGATGATAATATGTCTCCTACATACTATTGTTATAACTATGTACATAGTATTACAAATATACAATGTCAAATGCTTCCTATCTTTCCAGACTTGCAACAGCCTGTTCAAGATTGCATCAGATGTGTACATGAGTATTTAATTCAATGTTAAATCTTAACTTTACTTTGATTTCATATACATACATACAAGTATTTCACATAGGTTTCATATGAATTGCACTTTAATTTATGATATACTGTTCGTTTTCAAAACATGTTGACACTTGATAGTTTGCATGTAGAAAGATGACTATGACAAAGAAAGATACAATAATATTGTAGAGCATTGATTTCTTTTGTTCAATGATTATCTGATAACAATGGAAGTTCCTATTTTGCATGTTTTTGACACACTGTCGAGTAATGTGAATATGTAGTGGATTCCAATTTTGTTCCTGTTGACTGTCATCTCTTCATTCAAGCACCGATGATTTTCTTTGCAATGTAGCCCTGGAAAAAAACCAAGCAAGACAGCTGTGTTAGTTTTGACAAAAAACACTAGCTATCAGGTTATTATGATTACAAGTTCACGTGCAAAAGGAGTTTGTTGGAAGGAGAAGAACAGAAAGGGGAGAAAAGGCAGCAGTTTGAGGGGATGAGAAGAAGAGTAGGGCTATAGGACAAGGGGATGAGATAGAGGGGCAGTCTTACCGGCATGTTGTACATGAAGAGCAGGATGATGGCTGCAAGGAGAAGGATGATGAGACCGCCGATGATGTACCACTTGTAGTTCCTCCAAATGATGATACGGAGGGTGCGGAACGGACTGGTGAACCACAGGAAGGAGGTGGAGGGACGCCTGCAAGACAGAAAATTATCAAAATGGGTCATCAATAGGAGAAGATATTTGTAGAATCACACACTGGCATTCACACTGTCAGGGTAATCGCATTAACTGGTAAATACATGTACTATGGTGCTTGTGTCATTGATACATTTACACATTTGCAACTTGTTTTTACCACCAGATATTTGTGCATTCCTTTTTCTAATTGTACAAAAATATCATTAAAAAGAGGAATATATTCCTCAGATTGACCTGGAAAGGAAATAAGAATAATTGTTACTAACTTGGGCTTCTCCAGAGTTGGGTTCATGTTGGGGTCTTTTTGCCCCTTCCCAGCTTCTTTCTCCATCGCCTCATCCTCTGTCAGGATCTCCAGGGTCATCTCTACCTTGCCCTGGTAAGTTGAAAAGTAAACAACCCACTTTCATTTGCCTGTCATTTGTCTGTCTATAATTCTTATAAAGCATGTTTTAGCTATTTCAAATGTGCCTCTCCCTGGAGAAATGCTATTAATGAAAATACCAGTAGGCTGGTTTCCTAAGAAGCCCACAGCCAGAAAGGCTATCCAGCATTCAGGCGATAAATGGAGAAAATACTGATAATTTAACTTTTAATAATTTTAATTCCCAAATTCAAGAGGAGTGTGTTGCTAAACGGCAAACAAACTTCTGTAACAAACCCTGAGCTCTCTCGTTCCTTCTGCGGCCAGGAAAACCGGCCACCAGCCTCGGCTGGTCTTCTGTCGGAAGAGGCAGACCGGCTGGGGCCTCTCCCCCAGTCCCAGGAACCCCAGAACACCTGCTGACTCCTCTTCTGGGTTCAGACTTGGCAGCTGGTGCAGGCCACACTTCTTGGCCGATGTGGCTGGCATCACAAGCTCGTTTAAGTCTAGTGTGACTTCACCTGAAGGCGACAACAGAATCTTATTAATACAGATCTAAATAATCTAAATAAATACAGATTATTTCCTGGTGTGTATAATATAGACAATGTGAGAAGTGACTTTCCAAATTTAAAATCACCAGCATTAGATATTTCTTACCAAGCCAGTCATCAGAGGAGAATTTGTCATTGTCCCAGACTTGGATGTTCAGCTGTAGGGGCTTCTTGTTCACTGTCTTGTCTAGACTCCAGAAGTGTTCCTGGGTAACCAAACACACATCGGTACATGATTGTGCTCAGGTGTTTTTATATCTTAAAAGCTAGCACCGACTTGCCTGTGTGCCATCCGATTTGTAATGGCAACCCTGAAAAAAATCGGGGTTGGCATTACAAATCGGATGGCACCTAGGCTAAGCACCAACTAGTCTAAGGACTTAGAGCATTGTTATAGGAAATTAAAACCTGAGCCACCATCTTGCATCGTCGACCGAGACTAATAATGCACCAAAAAGCAGTTACTCAAGCAACTGGATATGATTTTGAAAACGTCAGACGTTTCAGCTAGTATCCACTAGCTTTCGTCAGTGACTGAGAGACCAGAGGGGAAAACAGGTTTATAAGCACAACCTCTTGATTGATATGCAAATAAAGTGAAGACAAATTTTTGGAAGTCGAAAAGGAACAAAAGTCAGACAAGTCAAGACAAGATGATGCAAATTAGTCTGAAAGCTCCTGTTACTGTTGATGTTGAGGGTGGGGTTGTACATTCTTTCATATATTGCCTCTTTAACACCCCGTTCCCACCAGCGTGTTTCGCGGTCTAAGATATCCGTGGACTCGAGTTTGAAAGAGTGACCCTGGTTGTGTACAACCCCACCCTCAACAGGGAAGGGGGGCTACGGGTCGATCTTTCCGGCACTTGGGATTTGGCACTCCCAGCCCCGAGAACAGACAACACTTAAGCTCCTGTTCTGTATAACAGGAGCTTTCAGACTAATTTGCATCATCTTGTCTTGACTTGTCTGACTTTCGTTCCTTTTCGACTTCCAAAAATTTGTCTTCACTTTATTTGCATATCAATCAAGAGGTTGTGCTTATAAACCTGTTTTCCCCTCTGGTCTCTCAGTCACTGACGAAAGCTAGTGGATACTAGCTGAAACGTCTGACGTTTTCAAAATCATATCCAATTGCTTGAGTAACTGCTTTTTGGCGTATCGTATTACCTGGATGTCTAACCTTCATCGACGAGACTAATAATGTGTTGCATAATAAATGTACATGTAGAAGAGTTATAGTCACTGGTTGATCAGTACAAATACAGAAACAGCAATGGACAAACCTTCTTGGCGATGTAAACCATCTTCTCTGCTGGCAGGTATTCAAATGAGAAGACAAATCGCCAGTTAAACATGCCGGTCCCATCCAGCGACCTGTCAAATCAAAGAACTGCTGATCACATATCTACAATAATCCTGCTAATCTTAACTGCAGAAAGGATAAACATACATGTAAAACATACATGTAGCTAATGGTGATCATATATTAATCATAGTACAACATACCTGTAATGGATGTCAGTCTTCTGTTTGTCATCTTCCAGTCCAGTAATCCAGCTGGAAAGGTTAACATTTTTTTAGTATAAGAAAATCAGATTTTGCGCAAAGCTAAGTATTGGGTAACATCAACAAAATAGGCAATTCAATAATCATGTGATTGACAGGGGTCAACATGTCCCTTACCCTTTGACGTAGATGTCACTCATCTGTTCTCCTGTGATTGACGTCTCCTCCAAATAGACATCAGCTGTGTTCCAAATGATCACCCGCAACTCATACCTTAGAGGCAACAGAAGGCAAAAGCCATCAAAAGATGTTTTGAACACACAATTTCTTCCAATGAAATTCCTATCAATGCCTGTTTACTAGTATTTGGAATTAATTCTGATACATGTAAGCCTTTAAAAGGACACAGTTCCAAAAGTACAGTTAATTGCAGAGACACTTACATGTATGTTGAAAACAGCAAGTACATTAAAGAAAAGTGCAACAATGTTATCAGCTTACTTCTGAGCCTGTCGAGGAGTAACATCTACAGGTGGTGGTGGCTGGCCCAGGTCCTTGGGGAAGATGTCTACCCACAGCTGTAACCTTCCCTGTATGTCAGAACAAGATTTAGACATAGTCATAATCTAGTCTATAAGATACCTTACTTGAATGTAAAACTTGTTTCTTTTGTTGCTATTTTATGACTCTTAACATCCATGGACAGTATTCATATGATAAGAATTAAGGAGACCAGACAGTCATGTATGAATTATGAAACACGCAGTCACCTGCTCCAATCCTGGCTGCATCTTACTGTACAGTGGTCGTGTTTCCACATGTTCAGGCACCAGCTTCTGTTCCCTCAGCACGTGTAGAGCCAGTCGCTGTTCTGCTGGCCCCACATGCTTGGGGAGCTTCTTCCCATTTTCTAATCAAATTACAACAGGAAATGAAAGATTTCAGACCTCGAGGAAGTGTTTTGGCTTTTTGTGAATGTATTGAACTAGGGAGGGAATTGTATTATTGTGCTTCATCTGCAGCCTTGATCTCCCTATCAATCTGAATCTGTATAGCCGGTATAACCGCCCTTTGGCGTAACACACCAGCTAATCAACTGACAAAATCAGCTCCCACCCTCCACACAACTCTCACTACATGGACAGACAGACAAACATATCCACAAATTCCATCCAACACAATAATGAAAAATGTCTCAAACATTTAAGTCTCAACATCTTTGTACCAGATTTTTCGTGGTACATTCATGTATAACGTATGATTTGAAAAGTAACCAGCTGTCAAGACCTACCAAAGGTTTCGAGTCTGTAGGTTTTGCCATTGAACCTGAGTTTGTTTGTCCCGTCATACACAGGTTTGTCGATCCCGTCTCTCTCTGCCAGACTTTCCAATATTGCTTTAGGCTCTTGAACATCTCTCCACACATTTGGTCCATCACTGCAAGAAATGTTGAACTTGGCATCACAACAGATCTATAAGACTTAGTGTTTTATTTGTTGGAATAAGTGACGAGGAACAGACAATAAAAGGATTTTATCAGCTATTGCTTCATTATGTACAGGTCACTTATCTCTCTAACTTTGATGCACTGGCATGGCATCTGAACAATTTGCTTTCTAAAACTGCTAAAAACAAGTGCACATGGCAAGTACTACTTATATGTCTGAACTATGGTTACTGACGTGGTGTATGTCTGAGGTAGGCCGCAGGTTCCCCTGTGTTTAGTCAGCAGTCTGTTCTCCAGGTCGATGACTGTGGATCCGATGAGATCATCTCTGGAGATGAGATCCATGTCGTACACCCGGATCTCTAGATCCTTCTCCAGTGGGATGCTGGCAGACAGCTCAAAAAAGCTGGAATTACATTACATGTATCAGGGGCAGAAATCAAGACAAATTATCTCGTAAAACCAATTAGGCTCAGCTAGAAAACTCAATTGCATTGTATTGATGCAGGACCATTTAGCAAAAGGCATTTAAGTAACCTTACGCAAACATTCAACTAAATCAAGTAGCTGAAGAGACTAAAATGTATCAAATACTTTTACGGTAACAGAAAAGTTGAAAACACAAACCTTCCAAAAACTGGTTCTAATGTGTTTGGCACATAGTTATCACGATCAGACTTCTTGCTCTTGCCCAGTCTTAGCTGAAGGTATGGATCAGCCTGTGGAAAAGATCTAATGTTAAGCAACCAACAAATCATTCTGTGGTAACCTATCACATGAACATATGAATAAAGTTTGACAGATTTATGCCCATCTATCACAATAAAATCTTAAATCAAGTTGGCATGTTGCTCACCAGTCCGTTCATGTCCTGTGGCTGTAAGGTCATGGCACGTATGACGTACACCCGGACCACACAGTCCACAGGGTCTGGGGCGGGATAGCGGTCCAACATCTTGGGAGGGAGAGACGCGCGGGGATCAGCTGGCAGGGGGTACAGGCAGAACTTTGCCTGAAAAACAATCATATCAACATGATATTTAACAGTGTTGAACATGCTCCACTTCAATTCATTTTAATTTTCTAACTTGCATCTTGACATTTCCTCTGTCAGTGCTAACCTTTGGTAATATTTTGATATGTGATGTCAAATTTGAAAGTGTAGCATCATATCCCTATTCACTTGAGCTCTACACACCACAGTACTTATATGTCAGATTTTAAGTATTTAGAGTACATAGAGTACAACCAGGCTGCATTGTTTTCACACCTTGACTTCCCCCACAGATTCATCATCATCCTCATCATCAGAGTCCCCCTTCTTCCCTCTCTCCAGGAAGAAAGTTGATGTAAAATCTTCAAGGCAGTCAAACTCCTTTCTCGTCTCAAGAGGAGCATCATACACCTGGAGGGGAAGAAAATTACATTGATTAACTGCAATTTTGGTTTTGATAAAATTGGTTTGGCCACATTCCTGAAATGCAGAAGTTTTGCTCCTCTCAGATAAGGAACTGAGTGTTTGTACTAACCTCCATGGTGTCGTACCCATGCTGCAGGTAGCTGCCTGCTTGTTGCTCATCTCCGATAGAGGCGTAGAATTTACACCACCAATCAATGTCCTCCTCTGTCTCCTCATCTGGTTGCTAGGGAACAAGTTAAGGGCAGGAGGTGATGCTGATTATGAGGACCATGCAGCACACATGAATGATGAGTTTACTGGATGCAAATGTTCGTGGACTAAGTAGGTGGTAGTAGGCACTTTCATATTGCAGTTTTGTGCTAGCCAATGTAGCCTGATACCATCCAGATTTTCACTCTGCAACGCTCAATTTTTTTTAGCATTGTGGAGCAAAAATCTGGATGGTATCCAGGCTATAGCCTGAATGATAAAAGTACCATAATTATATTGTGTAGAGTCTTCATAGCGGCATACAAGTATGACATTTTGGGATCCGAAAAAGGTCATGTATAGGTGACTAATGTAAGGATAGTTTTACTTTATTATATCACACTCAATGCAAGTCAATAGGAAACATACTTGTGAAGATTTGCTTCCACTTTTTGACCCTGTAGCTTGTTTGTTGTCACCAGGTACGATGGTATCAATGGGCATGATGAGGCCACCCAGGAACTGGGGAGGATGAAGAGAAGGCGTGTGATAATGGGCCAACTAGACAAGTAGTACATGTATGTGCCATCCTTTTCCTTCACTTATTATCTTTACAGTATAATCTACATCTTGTTATCTATACAATGTACTTTCAAAGAAACAATTCCTGAACCCAAATCCAGATCCTTACCAACAGGAAATCACTTATTACTTAATGAGCAATTATATGACTTATACGTTTGTTTGATTACTTTCAAACAAATATCTGTGGTTACCTTTGACTTTCCAGCTAATTTCCCAAGCAATGAGTCCTGTAACAGAGTTGCAACACAGTTATCCACAATTAGCATCAAATACATCCCAAAGCATTCTTCTATCAAAAATACATATGATATGTGTTTAACAGTCAATAAACCTGTAATCACTGTTTAAGACGTACCTGTTCTTTTGGTTCTTCTGACGGAGGTTCGATCTCCAGTACAGTGTGGCCCTCGTCTGGAGGTTCTCCTTCTGGTTCTACCTCCTCCTCCTGCTGTGGCTGTCCATCTGGTGACAACACAAAGAAATATAACAGTAATGGTATGATATAAGAAAGGACTCAGTGTGAAGGTCATTCAGCACCAAGGACAACTTTGAGAGTCTACGAACACAAGGAACAGCTATGTTTAAGGGTGATTCAGCACCAAGGACATCTATGTGAGTTAGAGTACCAGGAACAGTTATGTGTGAGGTTCATTCAGCACCAAGGACATACATGTAACTCAGAGCACCAGGAACAGCTATAGGTCAGGTTCATTCAGCACCAAGGACACAAAAAACCAACGCACTGTCAAAAGTAAGCCAACACCAAATAATCTTCTTCAACACGTCAGATAATTGACAGATAACAGCACATACTGACCTCCCCCTTCCTCTGGTCCAGTTTGCTGTTCTGGTGTTAGGTTGAACGGAGTTAGGTTGGAGATCACGTATCTACCAACAACTGGTTTACGTCCGAATAGCCGGTGGTCACGAACTTTGATGGTCATTGGGGGCATGTACAGGTTTTCACTAGGTAAATACTGTAAAAAAAATGGTAATGAATTTCAATTTTGATGAGGATTCATTATCAATATGTGAGTGTGTGAAAGGTAAAAAATTCCCATTACATCATACTCACCACATCAAAGAAGATGGAAGGTTCTGGAAAGTTTGGATTCTGTTCCACAGACTTGATGACCGGTGACTTCATGACGTTTCCGCCGATTTCAAATTCACACTGTGGTGACGTCACGTTCCTCAGGTGGTACTTCTTCAGCTTACGCACACCCCAACAGAGCACCTGGCAACAAGCACATGTAACCATTGGCATGAAACATTTCAATTTTCTTTTCATCCCAAGTCTTAAGGGACCTTACGTACTATTTATACTTTCAACATGTGCTGAAATAGATTGTTCCACTTCGGTTACATATCTTCGGAGAATGGTTATTTGACATACTGTACCTCTATTCCTGTTCTCTGCATCTGTGGCCGGATTTCTGAAGGCACCTGAAACAGCGTGTCACTGCCCTCCTGCATAGGTGGGGGTGGTGGCAGGTGCCCATCATCCTAATAAACAAACATGGACATTAGCAACCATTTCACATAGGAATGAGAAAAAAAAAATTGCATATATGCACCTGTCACACACATATTCAGTGGCATTTTTGCAGCATATTTTCTGTGAAAGACTCTCTCCAGCATACATATACTCACCATGTACAGTTCAAATGCAGCCAGCAGCTGGCCTGCAGATCCGCCCTCCCTGGTGTTGATGGTGTACCAGCCCAGACGAGGCTTCCTCGGGTCCCTCCCACCACTTAACTTCACCATGGGCACACTCATGGACCGGCCAATGTACTCAGCCTTTTGCTGGAAAACAGATTTTACCTTTCCTGATTCTAAGGTTACTGAATTCACTTTTAGTGTGCTAAAAAGTTTCATACATAACTTACATACAGTGTAATATACCCTCCAATGCCCCCCAAATAGTGTTACAAGGCCAAATTAAGTACTTTGAAGATTATTTAGGTAATATATGTAACAGTTACAAATATTACCGTTCAGGTGTCCATGGTAAAAGCGGGTTGGGGATAATTAGGAAATTCTTTTTTTCCTACAAGACCAACTGAGTTTGCTTTCCTGTAAGTTCTCCAATGCTACAGTGAGTTGCAGAAGAATTGTACCATGGAGTTAATTTGTATTCACAATGTGTGACTTTTATGACTGACCATTGGATCATGATCCAGCACAGATGTGAAGATGATGGGTGGATCCTCTGCCAGCTTGTCTGGATCTGCGTGGATCTGGATGTTGTCGATGATGAGTGTCTGGTCCCAGGTGGGGTTCAGGGTGTATCTCTTGATCTCTGTCAGAGCCGTGTGGTTCAGGAAGGACACTCGGCAGAATGGGTCTGTCACAGGAAGTTGGAGTAAAAATTTTCAATTGTTAATGCACAGACATTGATTTTTCACTCCTAAAGTCATCAACATTAATTCACCTGCTCAGAGTTTGGCTTGTTGTTTTTTACTGCTTCAGAGTCAAAGTTCAGATGTACTCACCACAGGAAACATCCTTGTTACCACCCAGGAGGTCACCTGAAGTGCAAAACAGGCAAGAGTTGATCAAGATCAATAGGACATTATATATCTGTGGTGTCCAGCTTTTCTAAAACTTTGCAAAGGCAATGTTACCAAAAGTATTTGGCTCTCTCAAGAAGGGCCATGTGGGCCTAACATCTGCTTATTTCCCAAAAAAATAGAAAATATAATTTTTTGGGATAGAGGATTGACCGTGAGACTAAGAATGTTAAAATCATCCCAAAGCTGCAGAATTACCTGCCAAACTTTCTTCATCCATGACAGGCAGGTCCCTCCCCTGGTACAGGTAACATCTCAACTGGTACACATGGGTCTCTGGGGACACAGGACACAGTGGCTTTAGTAAATGCAACATTATTATTAATGAACTCCTCTATAGTTTGAGGACTGTTGATTTCTCTCTACTTCTTTGCTTCTCTTCTTGACACTGTATTGCCTACTGATGATGCTGACAACAGGTACCTCTGAGCCTACGAAGTAACTGGACTCTGAATTGAGAGTTATAGTTTAGCACCAAGCAGAAGACATTGAAAAGTAGCTAGGAGACACTTACTTTCATAACTGAGCATGACACGTGGGGCATACATTGCCCCCATTTTCTGTTTGTCCTCCTTTCCTTCAGCTTTCTGTAATATTGAAAACAGGAAACACTATTCACGGATAGAAAGTTTCAGAAACAAAACATCAAGAACTTTGCTGTCCTTTTTTTCTCAGTTTGACACATTAATTTTCTTAGCACAACAAAGAAGCACATTATAGCATTATGAATCCCAAAGATACACTGACCACCACCTCCACCATGTCATGAATCAGTTGTTGATATTTCTGATGTACCAATGCTGTGGCGCCCAATGTGAGAAAGGCACCCTCTGCCTCTTCCTCAGGAACCATCTTGCGGTGCCACCGGCGCTTCCGGACCATGTCTGAGATCCCCTCCTCCGCTTCAAACCGGGAGGACCACGTCATGGCACACATCCAGCCTCCCCCTTTCATCAGCTCCTTCTGCTGTGGGTGGCATGGATTTCAAGTTAACAATTTGAAGCACTTCCAGACATGCCATGGTTGGGACAGTATTTTCGTAGGTACTTACAAGTTGCTAAAGTCAGCATGATTGTTTCTCGTTCAGCACATCATGCAGTTTAAACACTTTCCTCATCTCTTATGCCCCTTTTCTGGAGTACAGGTTCAGTATCTGAATTGCAAAATCCCCCCCAGTGACAGTTGACCTAACTCACTTTCTTGCTGTCATCCTCTGCAACTCTCTCCCGCTTCCTGATCCAACGTTTCCTGCGGCACAGGTGGAACTGTTTCTCCACACCTGTCCACGCACCTGAGAACACCTCCACAATGTACTCCCAGCCTGAAAGAGAACACACAATGATTAACAAGGTGATGCCTATCAGATTCTTACAAGGAAATGGAGGAATAACCACCTGTTTAAAACTAACTGTCAAGAACTGTAGCTGTATAGCCAAATGTATGGAAAAACTTTAAGGTATAAAATTTGTTTCATGCTTTACTGCTCACCCTCCTCATCCACTGCCCTGTTCAAGTCCACCTCCCAGTCAGATGACCACTCCCATCCCTCAGCACAGGTGACCTGGTCAGTACGATGGGCAGGTTTGTTACTGCTGTCTGTCCAGTGTTTGGTTTCATCCGAGTCCTTTTCCCATGACCGTCCAGGGCCCTGCCGCACCTCATGTTCATACACCTCTTCCACAAAGGTTTTGAACCCGGCGTCTTTTCCCAGAAACATGCTATCAAGGAATAAAAATGCCACGGTGACCATGACTTTTATGACTCAAAACATTGTAGGATTGGTATAGTTACCAGTAAATGCTATATGTTGCTTTGGTGTATTAGTAGATAAAAATAAACGAACCTAAACATTTGCAAGATATTATCAGAAAATTCATATCACATTGTACAAAAATTGCTGGAAGTGTAGATATAAGTGTAAAAACCACAGCCATCTCACCTTGGGTCAGGGTCCACAAACCAAGGTCCCGCCCACTTCCAGCCCTCAGCAGGAACAAAGTTGTCCTTAGGCAGGGGCACCAGTCCTGCTACATCAGACCAGGGCTGGCGGTCATCACCATGGCAGTCCTCCCAACCATGGATAATCCCTCGGTGCTGGAAAGTAGGATATCAACAGGTTTAGACCCCTTATATCTCTCTCTGAGGTAAAAAATCTGATTGACCACTTGCTGGCAAAAAAATCCTGTAACAGTTACACTTTATGAGTTATGAGTACTATTACTAGAGGTCTGGTGGGTCTTTAAAAGTGCAGAACGTGTGCCTGGAAGCATTGGCCTGATTACTAGCATGTTTGGGCCAACCAAAAAAGGACTGTTACATAGTGACAGCATGCATACTCATCACTACAAGAGTAAGTCTAGGATTACAGATCAGTAGCAGTAGTAGAAAAAACTCTTGAGATCAGAACAACAAAACACCGTCAGTCACCTGGTTCTGGTAGGTCTCTGCGTACACGTTGATGACACCCTCTGCACCCTGCCGTGTGAACAGGTGAGCCTGACGCTGCAGCCCAAACCACACGTTCAGACGCAGCTGGCATGGTAGCCTCTTCTTATCCTTCTTATCCAGGTACTACATCCAACAAAACAGTGAATAGCCAAGAATATTAATTAGACATAGCTATCCTCTAAAAATGTCAGCAGATCTGACATATACAGCATCAAAGAGGAATCATAATTTTTCATGATAATGAATCAATCTATTGTAAAAGTAATCATAGTAGCGTTGGCTATTTCTAATCATCTTGATTATTGCCCTAAATTCTTATTGCATCTGTACATAAAAATACAGTTAGTTCCAAAAGCTGACCTTCATGACAATTGTCTGTGTTTTCCCACAGAACTTTCCCCTGTGGTCAGGGTTGGGGGAGAACAGAACCTCGTGTGCAGGGATGCGGTAGTACGCAATCTTCTTCTTCTCCCCACCGATCATCCAGATCATGATGTCTGGCATGCTGCTTGGTGGCTGCACAAGCAAACATACAGAATTTACACATGACACATCTAAATTGTATGTTTAATCCCATTTCATTCAAATAAGCTCCACCCCTGAGGTATGGCCACAAAAGCAAGTCATACAATACACACAGGCCAGTTCTTTTACATTCAAAAGCAAGATGTTACTGTAACAACCAACCCCTTGTGCCAAGTTCCCCAGCATTCCCACATATCCTTCAGCTTTGCTGACGACTGTTTCCACATCAATGGGAGCCTCCTCCTCACTCCTCAATGTGGAAGCATCCTCCACAATCTTCTTTAACTCTACCCTCCTCACCACGGCAATGCTGTTGTCCATCTCAGTGGCTGCTTGGTTCTCAAACGGAGCAGGCAGTGGTTTCCTTCAAAATTCCATATCAAAGACCTTCCTTTAGTTTACATTATACATATCATACACAATGGAAAGCTAACATGGATCTACCTTAAGTTAAAACATCCACGCCAGTCAATGATAATGAAGACACTATTCTTACAATCCGATGATAAAGGTTAGACATCAAGGTAAATGATATGATTATGATTATACATGCTGTTTTATGAAGATTATGATAGTACATACTTGCAGTTGAGAATGACAGCATCCAGGAGTGCAGTTGCCAGTGTAATGAGGACTTCCTGTGAAGCCTTGGCACGTTGGCACACAGCGATTCTGTTCAGGTGACGATTCTGAAATAAAGCCCAAAACATTGAATGTTTTTGCTGTTCCTGTAGTATTAGAATTAAAGTTACAGATTTCTTAGTATATTCTCTTTTGCCATATGTGCTAAGAGTGTACAAATTATCCCTAAAGCTCTGCATTAAATGTTTGAAAACAAGAACCCTGTATCTTACTACTATTCAGGTTGATATCAGGTTACCAATATTTCGCATAAAACTAGACAAGAAGATCTGAAGCCCACTATTGTGTCTATGATGCTGTTGAGCTGGTTGTAGGCCTGAACTCTGAAGCGGATGTCCTCAATACTACACAGTAGTGTCAGCACTGGCTTCTTCTTCCCCCAGGGGAGGTAGTAATAATAGGTGCCATCAAACACTGCATTGGTGGGCTACAGACATATACAAGAAACATATATTGGAGAAAGAAATCATGATTGCACATCCATGAATGAATGATCAATTGTTTATAGCATATATGACAAACTTAGATCATTCTCTACATGTAGAAACCCTACATCCCTGTCACAGGACCCACCTGTGTTGAAGATGAAGAAGGAGGTGTGGAAGTGTCTAAAATGTCTCCAAAATTGCCCACAGACACTTCAAAGGATATGGGCATGTCTGTGTCCTTTTTCCGCATCCTCGTAGCAGAGAGCATAAAGACAGCCAGGCGAAACCGACGCCGTCTCATGAATTTCTGCAAGGAATATTGATGTTGCATGTTAGAATTTTGAAGGAAATAGCATTCACTTTGATGTTGAAATTTAGATTTAACTTTCTTCCATTTTTCTGTGACTTGTTATTTTCTCAATGCTGGAAACATATAACATTATCTGAACAGCTAGGAAATGCCAAGGTTTGTGTACATCGACAATGGGGAGGTCCTCCTCCTGGATGTCGATGACTTCTGTTCCATCCTCCGGCTGCTCCCCCATGGTGGTGCTGAGCTGCATCAGGACGCGCCCTCTGTAGGCCACACCCTCACCCTGGAGATAGACAGGACATAGAAGATTCACTGGCAAGCATAGGGGCTTAGAATTACTCACTTAAGATATACATTGTATCTGTTAATATGTTGCCTACAGTAATGATTGCAAAATATTACAAAAACCACTAAATTGAGACCTCAGACACCCATTTCTATACAGGTTTTGTCTATTCCTATAAATGTATGAAATCTTTTCTTTCATCATCTGAGCTGAGTGATTAAGGCAAGCAAACCAGCAAATAAGTACAGATGAATTACCTTTCCCTTGTTAAGGTCATCATACCCATCAGGCAGTGCGCTGAATTCCCGAGGTCCGCCATAGAAGTTGATGAAGGCTGGGCCCATGCTGGGGAGGAAACCTACGGAGAACATTTTCACTGGTTCAACACTTCTAATATTGTTATACACATAGAATTGTATAACATGTACAATATGCTTCATTGTGTGGTCTTATAGGTGATCTAACTCATCAATGCAAATACACTAACAAACAACACAGGCTAACAGTTTGTCTCACCATGAGCCCCAGCTGGCCATGATACAGCAGAGACATCCAGGAACACTGTGGCTATGGTGTCATCACTGCCAAACCGGTCCCTGGGATGGGGAAGGAAAATTGGTCTTGTTATCACCAAGGAGCCAAATCAAAATGAATAACACACTCAGATACTTCTTACAAGAATGTACTTACCAGTCCTTGAGTGTCAGCTTGATTTTTGTACACATGGATGGAAACTGGAGAAGGAGGAAAGAGATAGAAATATTTTGAGTATTTAGTTGCATTAAAAAACTGTATAATCTGTGTGGTATGACACTTTTGAAAACATGTACAGTTGCAAAACCCATGTCCCATGTCAGAGCCAGAAAGACTTTCTGGTTTGTAATGAGGAAACTGCAGAGATCTTACTTGGAATGCAATCTTGAGTTCTTCATTCCATTCTGGGCAGTTGGTCTTGTACATTGTTTTTGTTTTCACCTGAAACACAGGGAGAATAAACATGATCAGATCAAACATGAAATCATTTACTAGTACCACAAATTAAACAATACTGGCTAATTTCTAGACAATCGTTTACCTTCTAATGTAATGTCAGCAAACAAGGTAGTTACATTCAAAATGTTACCTTTTTTCCAGCATATTCCATTTGAAAGTAGGGGTCCACAAGCTTCTTTGATTCAGTGCCTGCTCCAAATAAGTTTTTGATGCCTTCCAAAGCTGCACTGTCCACTGCAGGAAAAAAAGTCATTTTCAAAAAGCATCACACTATACTTTCCTGAGAAAATGCGCCTGTCATCATTGACAGGTCTGTTTGACTGTGTGTGGATGGTGTTCAGCACTATTAACAGGTTTGTTTTATTTTTGGGAAGGTGTTCAGCACCATGGACAGGCATGTTTGACACTGAGGAAGGTGTTATGCACCAAGAACATGCATGTTTCACTGTGAGAAAGGTGTTCTGCAACAAGGACAGGCCTCTTTAACAATGAGGAAGGTGTTCAGCACCAAGGACAGGCCTGTTTGACTATGAGGAAGGCGTTCAGCACCAAGGACAGGCATGTTTTACAATGTGGAAGGTGTTCAGCACCAAGGACAGGCATGTTTGACAGTGAGCCAAGGTGCCTGGTAGTGCTGGAACTGTTTCTTCCTTTTCCACACAACACCATTTCCTGAAAGAACATGACTTACTCTGAGGAATATCCTCAGCCTGGAAGACCTTGAGTGAGAGAGTGGCTGGGCGGAGCTGCACACCAGCCGGTCGTAAGAGGTTCCTACGGTGGGAAAATGTCATCAACATTGTGTTGATTTGTTCATAGGAATACCAATTATTACAAAACTAAATTAGAAAAGTAATTCTAAGAAAAAATGTGCAAAAAGTAGTCTGATTCTGTACTCACGACTCTACATCATCATCACCCTCTGTTCCTTTTCCAGATTGCTGTGGAAAGCCAAAACACAAGAAGTTAGCACAAGAACACAAGTTAGCCAAAACACAAGAAGTTAAAACAATATAACACAAGTTAGCCAAAACACATGACAAGAACACAAATTAGCCAAAACACATGACAAGAACACAAATTAGCCAAAACACAAGAAGTTAAAACAAGAGGACATCCACAAACTCAATGATCTTGATAAGCTTCCCAACAAAGGCAATGTGCCTCAGCCCTTACAAACAGTGCCTTTACATGGCAGCATTTCAGTATTACAGAAAGCTTGGTGCAAATTAAAAATTTTCGCTTTTGTCATAGTGGTCGAATAAGAAAAGGCTTTTCAAGCATAGTTTTTGTATTGTCACCAACATGTAAGATTTTAACCACAGACTTAACCGTTAAACCTTATGTAACCTAAGAAAGAGTCAAAGGAGATATGACAATTGTAGTAAGACTGTAAAAGACAGCAGACAAAAGACAGCAGACAGCATGATCTTGACCATCCTCTGGCTCACCTGGCTCCTTGGAAGCATAGTGTTGCCATCAAGGCAAAACACATTCTTTACCGGACCTTAATGCACAAACGCAAAAAAAGCTCCCTGCGATTGTTGCACTGTAGCGCAGGCAAGCTACCGATACACATACCTCAGAGTCACTGTTCTTCTTGGAAGACTGAACAAGAAGAAAGAGGGTAGAAGGCGGAGGTGAATACTACAGGAAAGGTAGTTTCTACTTTACAGTATAACTATTACAGTAACTAAAGGTGAATAAATGACTAAATGATAATATTTACTACTTAAAAGATACTGAAAAAAGATAGATTCAGATCACTCATTAAGTTTTTAGGAGGCAAAAATTCTACAGTTTAAGCATGCACTTTCAAGACATGAATAAGACATGAGGATGACTTATACTACTGGGCATGATATTGTCTAATCAGATCAGAGGACAGGACATTTTTTAAAGGATTTATTAACCATATTCAACAGGAGCTTGACTTACTGGAGCTTCATCACCAGGTCCAAGGACAATCATCGTGACCTTGAGATAACCTTTGGCCCCTGCAGTGGGATCCTCGGGATTGCTGAGCAGCAACCATTTTCTCATAAAACTGTGACCTGTTGATTAAAACATTCAACATCTGAGTTTGTCAGCTGGTCGTGTTTTACTAGTTTGAGTACATTTTTGCAAATGTTTGATTCTTGTGTAAAAGTCATCTAAAATTGCAACATACCTTCTTGGATATAAACAACTCCTACTGGTATCTGAAATGTAAAGAAACATTGTCCCAATCAACAACAAACCAACACTGTAATGCAAAAATTTCATCTAAATGTAGAAATCATATCTTGCCAATATCTCTGGTACAGTTCAAACTGCCTATCCATTCATCAAACAAATCTGTGTTACCATAACATCTGTTCATTTGTTTCCTTGCCTCAATTCATGATTCTGCCATTCCTTTTTATTGCCTTTAGAGTTCCAGTAAAGTTTCTACCATTGCTTACCTTAAACATGCCAATCAATGAGTTACTACGAAATCTCTTTGCATTGGAAACCTGCAAGAAAGGAAGGAAATCAGTCAAAGGTCCATTCAAAATTAAAACCTGGTAATTGTCCATCACCTCAGAGTATGTGGTAAGAGTTTATTAGATATTCATGATTAACTCTTACCTCAAATTCAATCCAATCTGTAAACAGCTCAGCAGGAGACTCGTTGAAGTTGAAGAAAAATAACTGAAAAGTGGAGACATAAGCAGTGTCATGGTGAGCAACAACATGTGTAATATCATCTCAAGTTGAAATGGAATTTAAACATTTTCAAAATGTATGGCACCATTTCTTCTTCTAGTTGTAAATGCTTCATGTTCTAATTTAATAGAACTAGAAGAGAGACATTTTCCAAAGGACTCACCTGGTCGAAGTAGGGACTAGATGTGTGTTTTGCGGCTCGGGTCTGTTTAGTCTGGTTACTGACGGTGACTTTCACAACAGGAGAGACATCACTGCCCTCGATCTGACGACCCTCAACCACCCGGATACGAACCTATGGGGAGGGGGGGGGTAAAATCTGTGTTTCATTTGGGCATACTGCTCCTTTTGTCATGCAATTCAAATTCGCTAAAAACTGATAATATGCCCTAGCGTAGCAGTCTCGGTCAATTCACGAACAGCAGTATGGTGGCCAATCACTGCTAAGATTTCATTTGTGTGAAGTGTACATGAGCTGCAATTTGATATGATTTCACTAGAGGGCAATGTTTCAACTCAACAGCATCACTAGTACTAGGTCGTGTTTTTCTGTCAACGTCAATAGTTATAACGTGGAAGCAACACAAGCTTGAACAGATCTCATATTTAGATAAGAAAATGCTAAAACAACTTTGACAAACGATAAGGCCGAAAATGTAAAACAACAAAAACGTAAGCTATATCCTCTCTTTAAAATTTATCTACCTGGAAATCTTCTGGTGATGTTGATAAGTTCTGGGGTAAACTGCTCAGTGTTAACCTGAAACAGACATAAAATATGTCAGTGGAGCTTGGGACAACAATGCTGGGAACAGGTGCGCTGGGAACAAGAGTGCCGGGAACAGGTGCGCTGGGAACAAGAGTGCCGGGAACTGGCATACTGGACAGACTGATTAGCAGAAAGACTAGCATCATGATAAAAGTGGGACAAAGATAGTCTCAATAGCCATTGAAGATCCCCTAGCCTATCCCCATAATATTAATAGCCATAAGCTCACCCTGCGACTCCTCCCCCTTCTGGAATGCCTGGTCCTCCCGGAGTGCCAGTCCCTGTAACACAACCATCATTAGTACTTTCTGGCTTTTATACTGTGACAAAGCATGTATGCATTTAGCCCGTCTGGGCAAGGATATGCAATAAAGATCATTTCATTTCATTTTCAATATTGAATTAACCATTAGTAGGCCATGCTGAGGTCACATTTCCCAACCGGGGACCGGCCGGGATATTTCGATTAACGAAAAATCAATAATGTATATCAATAATATACACAAATAGTTCCCATTATTAATTTTTTCAATTTTTGTGCTTTGTTGTTTTTTATCATGCTTTTCATTCGAATTCCATACGACTGCCCGGCCGGGCCCCGGTTTGGAAATGTGACCTCAGCATAAGACAGAAATTACATGTTCAAACGTTGATTTTCTTACCTGGTGGCGGTGGTGTGTAGTTCACCTTCAGCTTAATCGTTTGCTGAAACGTATGAAAAAGAAAATGATTTCAGGCTTACAAGACTCAACTCTGAATTTAGCAACAATATTGTCTTAGGACCCAGAATGTGGCTAACAGAATGTTCTATGAACCTACCTGGGTTGGCTGACGGCTGCCATCTTTCAGCTTGATGTCCACTTGGCAGGAGCGGTTCGGTCCAGAGCTAGTTGCCACGTTTCTCAGAGGCACATCACACTGACCGAGCAGTCTGAAGACGTGTGAAAGTACAGATAGTGCATCATTTAGCATAGGGAACCCGTCAAAACACTAACACCACACACTCAGCATTCATGCAGTTCGTTCCCTTGAGAACCCAAATCGGATGCAATTAACTGTTAAAACCAAAAAATCAATGTTGGAACAAGATTTCTCCAAGAAGGTGCATTCAGATATAGCGTTTACATTGGACGAGAGCTTATACTTCTAATGGTATAACGTGCTCTATTACCACTGGTTGCAGCAATTACATCTTGTGATCAAAGAGGTAACAAACAAAGTGTCGGAAGCTTGCGTTCATAGAGTGGTCATCGTGCGCACCATATGCCGTCATATTGGCATAAAAAGTTACATCTGTGATGATTCACATTTTAAAAAAGCTACGATTTTCATTGCAACAGATTAGAACCCCCTTTCAATTGTGACCATGCCTGGGGGAACCAGCTGCATACCGGTACCAAGTCCCAGACATCTGACAGTTAGTACTAGTGCCTGTTACTGAGTGAACTGTAGCGCCTCTCACCTGTCCCTGCCGATGACCTCATGGTCCTTCACTGTGATCTTGAGAAGTTCGTTGGCCGTGACCGCTTGGCCATGGAGTTCAAAGGTCAGAGTCTGTCAGTCATCACAAAGCAAAAGAAATATTACTGAACCACATTTCAATTGGTATTTTTGTAAACAAATGTGCATGTCAGCTATATTTCATATCGACACGTGTAATACTATAAATGTAAAATTCAGTCATCCTGCTGCAACGCTTCTTACGGGTAAGTGTTCGGCTCCTATATTCCGTTTTCCACAAAATAATTTTCCCTTAAGAATTCTACTGGCGAAACTTTGCCCTTACGTACGTTGCTATGTTGGAATATCATGTCAGTAAATTGGGGAAAACCAATGCAGAAGGCACAAACCTTGTTCCATTTAGGGTTTAGGTCATTATTTATCACATCAGTTTGTTGTTCTTCACCTAAAAACATCAAAATATATTTTAGAGATCGTTATACAGAATGTATGACGGTGTAGCAGGCATGGTTGATCCTCTTCGGGTCGTCCCTTGAAACATCGCCGTATTCAAAGTAACCAAGATCATTGAAGGAACACAGTCCATATCAATCTAAAACCTAAATCAAGCGATACATGTGTGTGAACTGTTATGAATCGCGTCCAGCAATTGCGATAGTAATAACAAAGTACAGCGATATCATCCGCTTTTGAGTTTGTGTTAGACTGCGTGTGATAGGAGCGGCACTAGATGAGTGTCAGGTCATCAAGCCGCGTAACACACCCCGGGGGTAAACGTGAGGCCGCTACAACAGTTGTATTCAGTACACAAAATGGATTGTTAATGGCGTCTCATAACATCATACATGACTCTAAAGGGTCGACTGTACCCAGATGCTGGCCACTTATCCACATCACAGTAAATATGAAGGTAATAAGGAGGTAAATGTTTGGTATGGCACGTATTATCTGAATTTCTACGCAGCTGTTCGAGACAAAAGGTGCCAAACAAATTAACTGGCTCCAATCAAGAGAAAAATGAGGAATGTAAAATACTTGCGTCAAAAAGCAAACACCTATCTACACAAACGGTTGTACTCGATATATTCGTTGGGCTGAACACCAAAACACCACATAATAGACATTTTCCCAGTCCCATATAGAGTTCAAGGCGCCCTAGGCGCTCGTCCTAACGTCCCGCCCCCTTAGAACAAGTCAAGTTTTATCGCGTTTTTTCCAGTAGTTCTTATAAATTTGGCCCAAGGTACATGTGTGGATTGGTTATCGATTGTTCGTACTAAAGCCGGTCCTGGACGTGACGTATAGAAACATTTGTCTCGGTTTTCTTCACAGTTTAATCCAGAAGGATCCCCAAGGTCATTCCCTGCGTTTTAGCGATCCCGATATGACAGGTCTATTGTTCTCTCACAAGCCTGCCATTTCTGTAAAATAATCGCACGTCTCGATCCATAGATCCGTATTTAAAAGCGTACTAAACATTTTGATACATTTTCCGTATGTAATCATCACATCAATGCCGTCCTTATTTCACATTTACTGCGTACAAAGCAGTTTTCTCAATTAGGGTATCCATATGAATATTGGCCAGCGGGTGAAATGACCTTTCACTCTGACACACAGGCTGGTTCGAGTCAGAAACTTTGTCACACATACACATACATTAGCCCTACTTGAAACCAAGTTTTATCTACATATGGCTATATATTACAGATGACTTAAAATAGATGACTTAAAACATACAATTTCACCGAGGCATTTCCCATAACGAAATGGTGGAAGAGCGCAATCGGTAACACCTTTGGTTACATGTATGAATTGAAGCGTTTACCTTCTGTACAAGAGTCTAACTATTTTAGACATCTGCCTTCCGCTGCATGTTTACACCTGAACATGCTTAATCATGTTAAAAATCATCAAACAATAGTTCTGGCTTTTCTATTGCCGTTACAATTCCGTCTTCCTATCTCTCCATATGTGGCCTGTGTACATATGTAAGTTCGTACGAAAACAGCTACCATTCCACGAACATGGTATATTGCAGACATTACGTAAACGTTACAGCCTTGTATATTTTTAAGACAGAGCATTAGGGAGCTAAGCACATAAGAACAAGCATCAAACGTATAAATCACCAACTAAACAGAGCGTCCTACAATCGTGTTTGTGCGAAGTAGGACAATCACAGCACGCTAAAACGCCTGCGGCTGTGGTTGTCACATTTTCTGGGTTCCAATCTGGATCGACTCTCGCACATACGCGGGCTTGAATTTCACAGGTTATAAACGACTTCTATCCATACCTTTGTACTCCACGATACAGTAGGGGTCACTCTTCCCGATTCTCTCGAGGTTGATGAGGTTTTTGGCGGACTGCACGACAACCTCCAGCTTCGGCGTGCCTCCGCCCTCCGCCATGATTAGGGAGGCCTTCAGAGCGGCAGAAGACTTGTCAGACGACATACCGTACTATCTCTGTTAGCCCCAGGTTATCTGTAGCGCACAACAGGTAAGGTGTACACCTGCGTAACACTAGTACGTATTCCATGCTTCTGAACCTCATGCCTGCAATTAACTTCTACGTATGTATTTGTGCCGTGTCTTTCACGTTTTCGCTAAGAAACATTCTGTAATACTATGTGATATGAGTGATAGTATTTGTTATGCAAATGGGGAAGAGTTCGTGCACAGAACGCTGTTGTAAAGGCTAAAGCTTTAAATGACCCAATCTCCAGGGAAAACGATGTTATAGGATAAGAAGAAGGGAAGTTTTTGTTTACATTAAGGGTGCTCAAAATTGTAATTGGCGGGGAAACTAGCCTAAGCTACATGACTACATGACAAACGTCTGGCTCTTTATCCTAGTCAAAGTCTACAATTCAGAGGATATTTTCTTTTACGGCTTTCATTTCTCCTTTATTTCGCAGATTCAGCCAATGCAACTTGTTCTAGAGACGCCTGAACCTGATAACACCTTGTTGTGCTATATCTAGCATATCAGTTATTGTTCTATTGCAGGATACACAGCTATATTATGTTTTATTTGCAACAGAGTTGCTATAAAGCAACAAATTGCTATAAAGCTACGCTATCAGTCAGTATCTTAAATTTCTAAAAAGGATGACCTGTGATGCAAGGTAATTCTAAACGATCGAAGTGACATGAATATAAACTTGTGAAGTTTGATTTTTACATCAAGTTAAATGTACGAGTTAAAAATTCAGATGACATTTTTGTCAGCAGCCTGGTGCAAAATTCTTTTGAATTTTTGATTATGTAAAGATAATTGCGAGTCTTCCCTAATCTCCTCGCCTCTCCTGACACATCCTACCCCTCCCCTGGTTTGGTCTCATCCTTCCAGAGGAGACTCCTCGCTGACAGACAACATGGAGTCTGTGAAGCTGGAGTTCTCCATGTGAGCGGAGGATTCCTCCAGCTCGGGGATGGGACCGTCCACGACGCTCAGCGACTTGGGCGTGGCCAGGGGCGTGGTCACGGGTGTGGTCACGGGTGTGGCACCAGGCGTGGCCAGGTCGTCTTCAGCCAACTTGTAGGAGTTGTATCTGTGAGTTTCGTCGATAGAACGAAAATACATCTTGATCAAGTTTTGTCCTATACACATATATTCACATCAATGGTCAGGTAACCCAATATGAATAAAATTTCTCTCTATATGATCCGTTTGAAGATATTTTAAAAACTTACTTCGGTATTGGGACGTGGGCGAAAAAATGATTGTGTTTTCTACCGAAGGAAAATAGACATGCTATTTCCTTCATATTTCCTATTATGTTATATTTCCTTCTCCTCTTCAGGGCCCAAGTTTTGACTCCCTATATCGTGCTACTTGTCCACAGTACCTGATGTACTCCAGTTTGAGTGATCCCGGGTACAGCATGCCGCTGATGACCCTGAAGGCGCCACACACGCTACAGGAGGTGAAGCTGACGGCCCGGGTCAGCCTCTCTGTCCGGCAGGTGTGGTCCAGCATGGTCAGCACCGGGTCAGGGGCGCGGAACGTGAACAGCTCACGGTGAACCGTCTATGGAAACAAAGGGCCGCACAGGCAGCGTTTATCAAGTGATTTCAACAAATTTTTGATAGACAATATTAACAGTTTTTCCATAGCGGCTACATTAGCGCTAGCACAAATGTAGGAGAGCATTGGAAGTTCCAAGGAGGTTATATGGAGATCTCAATATAATCTCCTTGGAAGTTGTAATCATACATCGCGGCAATCCTCCACATAAGAGCAGATAAATTACACTGTACCTCCTCGTCTCCGTCATGGTAGTTCTCCGGAAGGATGAGTGACTTGACGATCTGCTCCACTTTTACATAAAACCTGCTGTCAAACTCATGTCTGTAAAGAAAGGGAAACGGTAGCATAAGTTGTCGTCTTGCTTGAAGAACATACGTTTCATCGCGTTTTTTCCAATAGCATCTCTAGAAAATAAGTTGATACTTACACTATATCAAAGCGAACAGTAATTTTGTAAAGAACGTCGACCGCTAAGGAGCAGACCAAAGTTGGAGAAGTGTGTGATATCAGACTTATTGAGCAATTTATTTTATGTAGTATTCGTATTATTCACAAGAGAGTAACCAACAGTAGTTATTAAAGACCCACCCACCTGCAGTCCCTAAACGGACAGTGTGTCAGCTGTTTGGCGCTGACGAAGTGGTGGGCCAGGATGGCTCCCTCCCGCAGGCCGCGCAGGTCCAGGGAACGAGTCTGGTACGGGTACTGGCGGGCGATCTCTGTCCCAAACCGGTTGAGTGTGTAGGACACCCGGACATAGATGGGCACTCTGTCATCACGGACAGCGAACCTGGGGTGTGACCATGGCAACAGGAGACTCATTTGACATTACTGCAGATGAGACGGTTTTCGCAGACCATATTATATTTGAGTGCTAAATGGGCTTAATTATATAGCAATCACCCATGTACTTGGGTTGGGTTAGGGAGGTGTAGACTTGTCATCTTGAACTGGTAACTGTAGTCCATGTGTTCAACGATAACCATAAAACAAAGAGGGGGCGTAGATGTATAGCATTATGGGACAAAATGAATCCAACCTAAACCGGGCTCAATTGTGTATCCCATTCACGCATCTTTTCCTTCTCGAACCCTGTAATTGTTCTTTAATCTATTGCGGGGAACTTTATTCAAGAAATCCCGGCGCACACACCTGTACCTCCGCAGCGCCTGCGTGAACTGTTCCCTCACCACGTTGTTGGCAGAGTCGTCGGTGCAGAGGAACCGGAAGTGGTCCACACAGTCCGCACACGGCTTCCGGGCGGAGTGGATCTCCAGCACCACGGCGTACACCGTCACCTGGAGGGTGAAGGGCACGGTCACACTTATACGATCGCACGTTTGCATATGCCGTACTAGTTGCTTAAAAGGCTGTCTATGATCCTTGTCAGCAGTGGGTTCTGTCAACAGTTGCCGCGGCTATATGTCATAGCCTGCTTCGAAACCCTGTGAAAATCGCACGACGGCCTACGATGTGAACGCGACGTAAACGCAACAATAGACGCCTTTTTAGGATTCAAAAATCTATACATAGTGAAAACATAACAAATCAGTATCTTACTTATCATTTATTTTCCGGTTCAAACAATACCTAACACAAAACTATGAGCAGTAGAGGGTGAAATACCGAAGGGTTCCTCTGCTGGCCGAGGTTGGTCCTGAGTAACTCGGCGGGAAGGTCGGAGTTGTGCTTCAGCGTCTCGATCAGCCACTGCTCGGGATGGAGCAGCTCCTGGCTACAGGCCTCCAGGGAGAACGTGTTCACTTCTGCCGCCGTCTTCTTCAGCTTGTTGATCACCGAGCTCCCGCGGACGTTCGGCAAGTCGGAGATGAACGAGGACAGGAGCAACTTGTTGGCGTAAAAAGACGTTCCCCTCTCGGAATAGGCGCCTTGCTTGTCGCAGTCGCTCAGGGCGGCCGGGGAGAAAGTTCTGAGCCGCGGTCTCAGCGCTTCGTCTCTAGAAACAAACAGGAACTCGGAAGGCTTATCGCTGGTAAAAGTGGAGCTTGAAAAGGCAACTTCTCTGCAGTCAAGAGGAAGGCTTGTTGTCGGCTGACAGAGGAGACTTGGCTCTGTTTTCTCACGTTTCTCGCACAGAACCACGGGCACTTCATGGTCGTCTTCGTCCCGACGGTAAACCTTGGGCACGCCCTCTAGCGGTATGTATTGGTAATGCCTGCGCGACACCACCGGAGCGCAAACGTAATGCAGTCCGACTTCGGGCGTTCTCGCAACGATACCCAGCGCTGCTGTACAAAGATTACCGACTTGAACGTCCTTGTGAGCTCGGAACCAAACGTCCTGCAAATATTCATGAATATGTGTCACGTCTGACTCTGAGGACGAAGTCGTGTCCACGTCCACGAAATCCGCGTCATCACCTGCATCTGCAGTTTCACTCTCATCCGCATGGCGGGGTACAACGTTGTATATCACCTGCTGCTCTTTATTTTGGATAGTCTCTCTCATTTCGTCATCGAAGAAGGTGAAGTGGTTCAGGCCTACCGACTCCTCCCCGTCCACGAACGACAGACAGGCGAGGTCTCCCGAGTAGACCAGCTTGTCCCCTTTCGGTGTGGAGGAAAAGCGAGGCTGCAGGGTTTGTAGGTGGGGGAGGGACTGGGACCGCTGCATCTTCACGGAGTTTTCTGAGAAAAAATATCAAACGCTGTACTAAAAAAGACACGGATAGGTAATCACACAAAAAAGTGCCTCATATATATTTATTACTGTTACATGATTAGTGCTCATTTTGGTGCGGAGATGATAAGCACTTCCCATTTCCTGTAGAGCATCCATCTATATAAAAGGAACTAAACGTGAATCTAATAGTTTTTCTCTCCACTGCTGATGGAATTTCCAATTGACTACTATCCAAATTTGAGGAAAGTTGTAGATTGGCAGGGTATTTAGGCCCTGTCTTTGTAAATAGATCCATTAATAGAGCGAGCGCACGATTGTACCGGTTACCCGAAGATGTCACTTCGTATATGCATTCTTAACATATTTAAACATATTTAAACTACTTGTGATACAAATGTATTTTAGTTTTATTCTAGACTCAGACTTGATTTTACAAAAATCCCCCCGTGACCCTCTCTTTCCTAAACAAATCTACGTAACGCGGCCTTTGGTAAATAATGACGTCATCTAGCACAACACGTGAACTCGACCGCAGACCGCCATTGACGTTCCTCCATCAGCCGCAAATTGCCGACCATTATCCGCTGTACAGCAGTTATACCTTTCACTGCTGCAGTCTATACAATGCTGCCTACACTTACAAAGCTGCTTATTGTCAGTGGGGGTAGTATACACTGACAGATAAAACGTGCAGCGAATCACGATTTTAACCATCATCGTCAGTGTACCTGTTGAACACATTGTGTTAAGTACACCAAGACATGGCTCAAAATTGGCCTTCTGGTTTACAATAAACAGGATAGAATATTTTACAGTATAAAGCTAAGAAATCTCCGGTTGTTACAACAATCCAATCTCGAGCAATTATACGTATAGGAACATGCATCTCACGCCCCTTTCCTATACCCCATTACGATACAAACTGTACATATAGCTTTAATTTGGTGTTTGCGACAGAAAAACGACACAATCTGCAATCTATCATCTCAAAAACGGAGAGCAGCTCACAATTTTATAAAAGCCGTCATACCAACCTGAATATGGATATCCTTGTCGCCGTGGTACTGACGTGCTGAGAGAACGTTAATGTGAGTAAATGTTTAACGTTCCGTCTGGCCGAGCCGATCAATAACGGGAACAAGCGCATTGTACCGGAGCACCTTTGATATTAGGCCAACACGGGCGGCGCGTGCACGGTCAAAGTTCACGGGTTACCTACGGCTTTCATCGCGAGCTGTTCAAGCAGATGTGTGGTTTGGGCTCATTTTCGTATACCTCGTTTTGAACGACTTTAATGGTTTTCTACGTGGAAAGGCGTTCAGTATAACAGCACACGAAATCGGAGAGAACGTATTATAAAGCGGAAACTCTACATATCTGCTTTAAGATTGACCATTGTCAAATTCCGATTGTTTACTTCAAATTCCGATTGTTTACTATAAATTATGTAATGTGTTAACATGTAGTTGGGAAAATGTGTTAACATGTAGTTGGGAAAATGTGGAAGTGAAACCAAACATGGTGTTCCCTTCCCTCTCTCTCTACATATATATATAGCTTCTATTTATGAATACATGTTGATAGTAAGGTAAACTGTCTATTCTAAGAGTTTCTTAACGAAATCACTCATACAAGCTGTCAGCACTCTACTTCTACATATATCACTAGTAGTGCACAGTATATTTCTGCTCCAATAGATGTTTACTTTTTTTGTACATGCTTCTACATGCTCACACCAGATCTATCTTGTTACAGTCTGGTAAACAATCATTTACAGGAAAGAAACATTATCGGTTTACCTACAGAATAAAAAAAGAAGTAAAGCAGTATTTTGGAGACGCCATAGGAGTGATTAGAGGGAATTTTCATTGTACCACTTTTCCTGCGTACTGCCATTGTCACGTATGGAATATTATAATGTAAGTCAACTTGTCCGCATGTACCTACTTGGTTGAAGTACCTTCACTCTTCATTAGGTGGTGCTTTAATGAGGTCAGTGACAGAAAAGACCTACGTATACACTGGGTTTATTTGAAAACTGAATACCGACATAAATTAATCGGTGTTTCAGGAACCACTGTATGGGGGTGGGTGGTGGTGAGCACTACATGGGGACATGAATACTACATGGGACCAATACTACATGGGACCAAGGACGGGACTTCAATAACACTTATTTTATTTTATCCTTTAAAAAAAAAAACTTAAGAAAGAGACCACATGACTGTTTATTAAGTGTACAGTGTGTTGCTCAGGTTGAGTCTGACATTTTGAAAGCTAAGTTTCAAAAACTCACTACAATGCCCTAGACCTTAAACCTAACCCTACAGCCTACTTTATGAAAAGACCTTTGCTCTCCAAGCCCATGTTTTCATATATTTTGGATCCATTCTAGGACAAGGTGGCCACTACTTGTACTAGAATAGAGGCAAAATACACTAAAAATAAAGGCTAAGTGGGAACAAAGGGCTTTCACTTTAGACTACAACTAACCTTAACACTAGGATACAACTAACCTTAAGACTAGACTACAACTAACCTTAAGACTAGGCTACAACTAACCTTACCACTAGGCTACAACTAACCTTAAGACTAGGCTACAACTAACCTTAAGACTAGGCTACAACTAACCTTAACACTAGGCTACAACTAACCTTAAGACTAGGCTACAACTGACCTTAAGACTAGGCTACAACTAACCTTAAGACTAGGCTACAACTAACCTTAACACTAGGCTACAACTAACCTTAAGACTAGACTACAACTAACCTTAAGACTAGGCTACAACTAACCTTAACACTAGGCTACAACTATTCCCAACACTACAACTACACTACAACTATTTTTAAACTAAACTGTGCTTAGGTTGGTGAAGGTTAGACATCCGGGTAATAAGTTACGTCAAAAAACAAGCAACACAAGCAACTGGATATGATAAATCTGCATTTCTCCTGCAGTCTCTACTGACTAAAGTAGTGCAAGTGCATGCTACCTGAAACATCTGACCATTTCCAAAATCATATCCAGTTGCTTGAGCAAGTTTTTTTGCATAAACTGCACTTATCTTAAAAGCTTATATTAAAACTAGACAACAACAATATAATCCTAAAAAAAAGAACATTTACAAGTTCAGGAAATCCTAAGAAAATAATGTTTACAATTTCAGAAATCTTGGCTACTAGTATTCAAAGGGAAATTCAATTTGTGTGTATATGTAGCTAAATAGCAGGCAACTATAACATTTCTATAAAACTACATGGCCCTACCACCATAACAAATTTAGCTTCACCCAGGAATATGGCAAAAGACTTGATAACATGAACATATAACATGAACATACAACCTGAGCAACACTTGTCTATCATACATAGTGATTGTAAAATGATACATTGCATTCTTTGAAGAGCTTTAACAAGAACTTCATTTACAGACTTTTTATCCAGAGAAATGCTGCTGGTGTGGCGATGGCAGGACGTTACTGATCTGTGATGCAACTTCAGTCCAAGCTTAGGTAACAATCCCCTCTGTCTACACGAGGCATCACCAGCAGGGAGAATCACAATCACTTGGTTGTCAGCAAGGCATCGAGAATGTTGGCAACAGCCCTTGTGATGGCACTGGCAAGGGATTAGGACACTTGAGAGCAATGGTTACTTCTGCACACAGTGCTTCAACCCGTTCCTGTGGCAACCAGGTCCAATGCTTGGCCTGATCAGCTTCTGTACCCACGCTGATGACTGGAATTGCGCTCAGAGGTAACTACAAAGTTTAGTCCTCCAGAAAACAGTGACTTCCCCAGTTCTGTTAGCTCATGATCACTTACGCACTTCTCTACCTGTCCTCCCTTCTGGCCCTGTGCCGTAGTCTTTGTTCGGGATCTCAAGACTAACGGATACCCCAGAACCTGATGATCCACCCCCCCACCACCGCCCCATTATTTCATTCACAAGGCAGCTCATGTAATGGTCAGGGTTCCCGACCCACTGACAATCACATAATGCAGAAAGAAAGTCAGGCAGTACAAGATACCTAAATAATCATGGGCTAACAGAACTTAGGGAAGTCTCCGTTTTCTAGAGGACTGCACTTTGCAGCAACTCCAAACACAATCCCAGCCACCAACATGGTCACAGAAACCAAATCAACCATACATCGGACCTGTATCCCACAGAAACAGACTAAAGCCATGCGTGCAAAAGGAGCCAAAACCCTCAAAATGCCCCAACCCCCAACCAGCAATGTCACTCAGGATGTCACCAAAGCAAACTCAAACACCTTGCCAACAACCAAGAAACTTGATTATCCCTGTCGAAAATGTCTCAGATACACAGAGGGAATTCTAAGTTTGGTACCAAAAGCTACTTAATGCACATCACAAATCATTAACCTTTTTTTCATCCCTCAAAGCCTTTTCCCATGAGTGTAGTTGAAGGTCCTGGAAGATGCTGCAGCTGACACATGTCTCCTTCCCTGCTTCTTGCATCCTAAATCCAACATGAATGTCAAATTACCAATAATTAGAACAAGACAGATTCAGTTGAACATTCTGCTTGTGATTAAAACACTAAATAGGCACGCAATCAACGATGCCTTATGCCTAGGGGTTTTAATAGTGGAATCGTCAATTACAAACAATTTTCCGTAATGAATTCTACCGTCACAGGCTACAGCTACTGCTGAGCAGATACTTGTCATTAACAGTACAATTACCTTTACCTTGTCATATTTCTGGCACAGACCGTCCTTCTCTTTGCGTGTCTTTTCCATTCTCCCACGGCAGAGCTATCCCGCGGCAAATGGTAAGGAAGCACCCCTGGCGTGGGAGGATGGTCTTTTCTAGTTAGGATGTCTTCACGTGTAGTCCTATGTTGCAAGGAGAGAGAATGTATTAGGTCATAGAACGACTAACGGTTACATATTTCGTGGAATTTTCCGTGCACGTGGTTCAGAAGTAGAAAGCAAAACGCTCCGAAACCAAAGACATTTAATGGTAACAGTTACTTATCCGACTCACCTTTATACTGCGGGTCTACTCGTCGTAAAATCAACGTTGGGTTTGAGTCCTCAAATTCTTCTCGGTGTAGTGATGCCCTGGGGTGTGGAGGTTCAGCACCTCCATTCCCTAAGTTGCAAAGAGAGAAACATTGTATCACCATTAGGACATGTTGACTCCAATGGCAGTACGTTTAAAGGTAAAGTTACATAGTTGGTTCATTACCTACTAAATTACGGGGAGATTTCCGTGCACGTGGTTCAGAAGTAGAAAGGAAAACGGTACGAAACCGAACACTTGACTGTCCGCCGAAGGTCACGTTACATACAACCGATTCCGGTGAACTACAATTGTTGACAGTCTCACCTTTACATTGCGGGTCTCCTCGCCGGGATATTAACGTTATGTTTGAGCCCGCCGAAATTCAGGTAAATTCTAATCTTGTCGGTGTGGTGATGACCTGGACGTTTTTGGCACCGCCATTCCCCGCCATTGGTTTTTAATGAATGTGCCTAATTAGGCATGATAGAAAGTAAACATACGTTTTGTTCTAGCAAATTTCACCAGAGGCGACGCTACGAATGGAGACTTTCCCAGATGCAAAATTGTGACAGCAGGGCGCGCACACAGATTGAACATACGTAAACTCATTGTGCTTTGTATCAGCGTTGCGAGGCGGCGCTTTTGATACAATACTGCAGCGCATCCCCAGTTCAACATACCAGTAGTGTATCTATTGAGATGCAGCATTATACAACACTTTGCTACTGTTGGTTGCTGTCGCTGGGGATAGATATCACAGTTTGACCACAGAACTGCGATGTAAGGATGACATTTCACGCAAACTCAAATTGAGGGCCATGCGCAAGAGTACGCAAAGGCCAAGATCGGCCGAAGAAAACAAGAACTTGATTCGTAATAACGAAGAGAATTTACAATCTAATAGACAAAGCTATCGTTATTATATTTGGTAAGAAAAAAAAAAAACAAGAAATAGAAATTATCATTGTATTCTATATCTATAGTTCTGATACCTTAAAAACTCCTTGTTTGTACATACACCAATAGAGTATCAAACTGTAGCAAAATGCAACAACGGTTGTTCTAAAAGCTGCACCATAACTCATTGAGCTAATCTAGAAACGGGTGGTGTCAAATGAAAGAGCCTATGATGAACGAGGTGTAGTGTTTTTATTTTTGCCAGGAGAAGTACAAACAGCTGTCTGGCGCCGCGAACCGCAGGTACTCCATGGGAGGGACGGGAACTTGCGGAGTAAGCGATCGGAATCGCGTCACCGCCGCACGGCGTAACACATCAGTTCTGTACCTGGGGCTGGCAAGTACAAGCTGCGTGAGGAACTGATTGGTCTTGAGCCATCACATAGCGGAGTGTGCCACCTTTGCTCTTTGTAAGAAGTGTCATGAGTTGTTAAACGTGGTCAAGTTGTGATCTAGATGACTGCTAGCATATCTGGGTTGAAGAACGAACCAAGCGTAACTTCAGCTGGACATGATCTGGTTCACCGGTTCCACCAGTGCTGTATTGCCCTGGATTTCTCTCTTGTCTTACCTGGCGACTCTCTTGGCAGATCATCACAATTTTGTAATAAGAGTCACATACACACAGGAAGGAATTTCCGCATGTAACAATCGTATAACTGCCGATCTAATGATGAACATTCGTAGCCTTTGGCAAAAGTCTTATTTTTGCTTCAAAACGCCTCTTGAAATTAGATGAAATGTGAAATTAGATGGTACAACATACAGTAGCACATTTGATTTGCAGGAAATACATGTATTGGACGTTATGTTAAACCCAACGCCAAACAGGATATCGATTGGTCTTGCCTAATGACACACTTTTCTTTTGAAACAGTTCAAACTCCATTTTCATGGATATAAATCAAACAGTTAAGGTTAACCTCTGGTTGTAATCTTGCCAATCCAAAGATGATAAATACCAGTAATTGAAAAGTGCGAGATTAATTCAGACACACATCCCGGGCGTTTTAATAGGCGGTTGTCGCCTGAAACATCGGAGGGATCACATCAGCCCGCCCCCCGCTCCGCACACCGTACATCATGGCAGACAGTTCGGGGCGAATCAAAGTCCTCCGCGCCGATAACTGGGCTTGATGAAGATCTCTTCTCATGGAGGTTTGTACGGCCAGACACACGGACTCCGGGCCGGTAATAACGTATTTCATCACGGCACGGGAGAGCTCAGTCTGTGGCCGGGAACAGCGCCGTTATGTGTGGAGAATTGTACAAAATTGTTTGTTTGTTTATTTGTTTGTTTGTTTGTACTTCTGTAGTGTTGTACGGCCAGACACACGGACTCCGGGCCGGTAATAACGTATTTCATCACGGCACGGGAGAGCTCAGTCTGTGGCCGGGAACAGCGCCGTTATGTGTGGAGAACTGTACAAAATTGTTTGTTTGTTTGTTTGTTTGTTTGTACTTCTGTAGGATTGTACGGCCAGACACACGGACTCCGGGCCGGTAATAACGTATTTCATCACGGCACGGGAGAGCTCAGTCTGTGACCGCGACCGAGATCACAGAAGATGTGAATAGAATGGCAACAAAAACTGTTTTGCATAAAAATATAAACACCTAACCAATTTCCATCCTCATCCTATACGGACACACTGAATGAGCAGTTTTATTTCTTCCGATACAATTCTGAAGAAAGCCATTTTACATTCCTTGAAGATATTTTAGATTAGGGATTGCTTACATTGTTTAGGCGACCCAGTGTTATTGTATTGATATCGGCTTCATTAGATATAATCCGCCTGCCGTTCCCGTGTCAGACAGCCTGTCGCCAGTCACGCCGAGACCGATGCCCCAAGTTATGTGTCTCCTGTTTCACCGAGATCTTAAAGTAATAGTTACGATAGGTGAAGCCTAACCTCCCTTTGAAATTTCTATTACGCTCCTCCTTTTAAAGTGTATGCCCTAGCAACTCTGTTTTAACTTGCAGCTCTGTTATACTGTTATAACACTGATTCACTTCACTTCTCACAGCCTGTTTGATTTCTGGGATATGTATAACTGTTGCTTATTGTGGACGTATTTCTACAAACATGCACTTACATGTGAAACTCACACGCACATAACATCATACACATGCCAAGCAACCACGGTTCCATCTGCTGCGCTACTTTACAATCCACTTAACTATACCTGCCCCCTCCCTCAGACCGCCTGCTAGTCCCTCTCCACAGTAGTAAAATGCCGGCAGCTTCACGTTTGACACCACTCCCTTCCTCATTACAATCCTGTTAAGAATTCTACCCGCTGCCCCTCCCTCAGACCGCCTACCAGGCTCTCTCCACGGTGCTGAAATGCCGGTAGTGCTGCTGCCGCTTTCCGCCCCGGGGCTCCACAAACCGACTTCACGCCTTAATTTCCTCCCATTAATTCACGTTAACCTGAGAAACGCAGAAATAATTGGGACAACGTGTCTCCAATCTGTAATCCCCGGTCACTCCGTGCAGTGGAGCGGCGCTAATTGTTCTGCCAACTCCGCCAGGAAATCCCGACAATTGTTGTTTCGGCTGCCGCAGAACAAACCCGTAGTTTCAGCTGGGATCTCTACAGTGAACAGAACGAAGTAAGAAATGTCTGTGTGGTTCTCCTGTGGCAGATTATCTGTCATGACCTGCAGATGTGCAAAACATTAAGACTAACGTTTGAAGACATGCTAAAGCGTGGTTACCTTGGATGTAATAAGTCTCAATAACTTTACGTTTCAAGCTCCATATTTTAACATTTGCTGGATACACAGAAAGGTTAAACTGGTGATACGTATGAAGAGAGCGAACTTCGGTCTGTATAGTACTAGTGGTATTAGTTTTCCTATAATGTATGTAGTAATAAAGATATTTCGCATAAAGTCCAAATTTCTCCCGTACTTGCAGTGAATGGGTACTGGCGACTCTTGGCCTGCACGCATGGCTGATGGACTATTCTATCACGTGCCCCTACTGTGTCACTGAGGCCCGTAAAGCTATCAGTCATGAAGACACTGGACTATCCATGTAGACATGACACGGCGGAACTATACTGACCTTGGATTGAAAGAAGTCATGACATATAAATTTACTATCGCACGCAATGTAGATAGACATCAAATTCTGAGTTACGATTTAAAACCTGTTGACAAGGCTGTTTCTTGTTCTTTTGGGGGTGTTGTAAGGTGCCAGACGTATGGTCAAAAGCTATCGGATTATAAGGAAATGGAACTAGCTATTCCAGTCAAGCTTCCCATCACCTAACTGCAACTTTAAGAGCAATACGACGCCCTCACCCGTCCCCAGGAGACCTCATCATCAGCCGTAATGTTTCCAGACGCCGCGATGACTGAAGATGCGTTCAATAGCCTATAACAAGACTATCTCGGTGCGGGCAGCGCGAGCCGGCGGACCCTGGGCGGTGGATAAGGGGCAGGTCCGCGCCTCCCCCCGGGAGCTGGGAGGCCAACAGGAACGCTAGTAGACGACAAGATGACGGAGGTGGGAGGCAGTACCACTTTAGTGGCTATATTTTCTGACGTAAGAGAAAGTTTAACTGTTTTGAATCACAGTGTCAACTTTTCTTCAAGGCCCTGCAGTCAAAGGTACCCCCCTCCCCTTCATAACAACTGGGTACATGTATATGAAATACAGAGGAGCAATTTACTGGCAGGGGCTGAGAAGAAACTTTACTGTCAAAGTCATAGCTATACATAGTTTGATATTATGTTAAAGATGAAGATCAAGACAGATATTGGCTAATTGGTACATTCGGCGTGTGTCCTATTTTAGTATATTGTATGGCTTTGTCCTGAATCCTTTTCTATCCTAGTCAATGTAGTATACATAAGTAATTCCACTAGTCATACAAACATTTATGCTCTATATTATAGTTTGGTCACACTAACATAACTAAAAGTGTACATTGTCCATGGAACCACCATATCGTAGCACTTAAAAGAGAATGGACAATGTGTCAATGAGTGGAAGTCAGTAATAAGCCTGGGTCTGGTGCAACGCGCCATGCTGACGTCATGGTACGGGTGGCCGAGCTTGTGACGTACATTGTAAGATGGCTCCGTAGCGTGTTGGTCAAATAGTTAGTGACCCCGAAACCGAGCCCACAGGCTGTGACCTGCCGGCTGTCGTTACCCACCAGGCGTGCGCTGGAAATGGTTCCAATTTCAAACACGTGATCTTGTAGGCCATACTCCACTTTTCAAGATGGTATTTAAACTTTATTGATGCTGGTTTTTGTTTTCCATCGAGATTGTATGTGCTGCACTTCTTGTGAAGACCAATGAGAAAATCGCTTCGGGTAGGCTTAATTGGATCGATGTACATTTTCAAGCGTTCTTTATTTATGTGCCCTGCAATGCCTGACCTGGCATTCAGCTCAATTCAAAGGATTACGTATACACTCAACAACTACAGTCCTTTATTACCCAGAAAATACTCCACCAACAACAAATTGTCATTTTCTCGGTGTAAACCTATCTTTCCTATTTGGTAGTCTACTCACAGCTGATATTTGAATAGGAAAAGTGGAATATGGGCGACTTCCAAGCCGCAATAGACTTTGCAGTGTTGTGGGTCTAGATCGAGCAGGTCCTTGGTCAGTATGCCATTGTGCCGTATCTCAGACAGTTGAAAAGTGTGTAGATCAATGATGGTGATGTAAGTATTTTTTTTTGTGGTCGTCTAAATAAAGCCACTATTGACGGGTATTCGCATCTTTGAAGTACATATGATTATTTTATAACAGTCTGCACATTTCACATCATTCTCTCTCCCTGGTCCTAATGTGATCATTAGCAGCAAGTACGAACTTTCAGGTGAAGAATAAGCGCGGCCGCACAGTGTACTGTAGAGTTAGGCATCTGCGCCTTTCACGTACGCGTCATGACTCTGTAATGAGCCGCACTTCTCAGATAACCGGTAATGGTTCGATTTGTCTATTCTGTGACCTGAAGTGTAGGATATCTCTACTAGCAGGTATGGTGAGTAATTCGCTTAATGTTCTCAACTGTTCATGAACAATGATCCGGTAATTAATGCCCAGGGCATTTTTACAGATAATGCAAAGTTCATTGGTACAAACACGCTGTATTACGAGTTGTAATGTTAGGCAAGTTACCTCTGTGTGATACTAGTAGTCGATGAAAAAGAAAAACAGGACAAAGTAATAAACACACCACGACACGCCCTACAGCATTTGATATCAACAATGCAGTCATACCAGATGTCTTCAACAATTTGCCGATTGTGAAAAGTCGCCAGTGAGTTGCATTTAGGATTTGGCGAATAGGCGAATCTTTAATGTTTATATTTCCTAAAGATAACGTTTTGTGATGCTGGCATCAAAAACCGGGCAGAACTGTTTATGGTGATGTAATATTGATTATGTTTTTCTGGTAGTACCATAGTTTTAATCCCGTTAGAAATGGTTTTGTGATGAGTAGGATTGATTCTTTCTTTTGCAGTCAGGAATGTTGTAGTGTTAGGCATTTAGAATGTGGTTCTTTCGCTAAGGGTTTGTATATGGTCGCTATGTCACTGCCAATGATCGTAGTGCAGTTACGAAGAAACAATTTCGTGATCAGCAAAAGTGTATATCACGATGAAATTGCATCAAAAGTTACTAGTATATCATTTGGAAATCTCCCACACACAGCGTTACTGTAATTCATACTTCTGCTAGACAGGGAGTACTTTAGTCCTAATCATGTTACTTGAAATCAATCTTATAATGATTAGGACTGAATTCTACTTTTACCGAAACAGCAATTGTTGTAGTGTTCGGCATTTCGACCGCTGCGTTACTGTTTTTGATGTCGTAATTTATTGTTCTGCTCGCGAAGTGACTGATAGAACCAATAACAACCGAACCAGTTCCCCGTCCCCGCGTTACTCCACTTAACAAATTGTCGCTTGAAATTACAAGCCGTCTCAGGAGAAACTTTCCGTCATCAATTTTTATCTTTCCAGGGAGCGTCCCCTGCGCGCGAGCAGACAGCCGGGCTCCACACGGTGACGAACGTATTTGTCAAATGAAAGACGGCTTTCATATCGATAGTTGGAGAAACAACATGTTAATAGCTGTCTTGTGACACAAGCTATCAGCTGGGGAAGTTTAACGAGGCTGTGTGAACGAGAGGCGGCGGGAGCGGACTGGGAGAGAATTCATGGCTCCGTCGGTCTGCCTATTACCGCAGGACTGTAATTCTTACGGCAGTTTCACCAAGCCTGCGGAGATTTCTACGATCGTTTCACCGTTTTACGCGCCCATTGATGGCAGAGACAGACTGTGTAATACTGTACTAACGAGGACATAGGGAATATAGGAAAACAAACCAAATACGAGCGGGGTTATCGACACCTAGACTCATGCTCATTAAAGACGTTAGTTGGTCTGACGTTCTGATTTTCTTCGACGCCTTGTGTGTTTATTTCTTTTCATTTCAAACACTTTCAATGATAAAGAATGAGCGATCTATTCCTAACACTTTGCGTCTGTGTTTCATTAGATAGCGCTTGATTACTTATTACTTTAGACAAATCTACTTAAAAGTCAAAGTTATGTAGCAGCTATTGTTTACTATGAGAACTTCAGTCTCCCATAATAATTACCCCTCTTATGAATTCTAAAAGTAGTAGTTGTGCAAAAATACATGGAACGGGTAACAAATGCAGAAATATATCATAGACGCGTTCTGTTTTTCTCCTATAGTAGTAAGTCCAGGTCCTACAGAACAGTAAAATGTATTTGCTATTAATGCTATTGTCTCATCATATCATAATACTTTGACATATATATCTTTTTTTAACAGGAATAATTTAGAAATTGAATTGTATCATTCTTATCCATACATAAGGCCTATCTCGTCACTGGTAAAGACAGCGGAGCAATCGCAAAGTCCATTTCATTTGGCCTTCGCCCTCCGTGGCGAGATGATCTTTCCTGTGAGCCCGCCTGGCACCAGCCTTCCTGATGGGTCCTGACAATCCCATTTATTTCTCCGACAATTATATTCATGCCACCAATTATTGTTGGGAGATTTAGGCCGGCGATACGGCGCGTGGCGGCCACCGCGTATCGATTCTTGATCCGGAGTCACACGGGACGTCCTGACCGCAGTCTGGCGGGGAACCTTGCGGTGTCGGGCGCGCACGGGCACCGACAATTTATCTTATAACCTGCCGCTCTTCATCTAAGAAAGTCGCCGGTCAGAGTTCAGTCAAAGTTTATCAGATAAGTGTTGACTAGTTCTGTCAGTTTGTTTTAGTGTTTAGTGTCGCTGAAGAAGCTTGATGGATGTCACTGGAACCGTCCGGAAGTTATCTCCGTTATGTATCCAGTAGTTCTAGAGTGTCGTTTAGCTGTATATGTATGTCTAACCTTCATAAATGCATCAAGACTCACGATATAGATGTAGGAAACGTAACGCACCACATGTATCAAACAACAAGTTTTACTTCATAAACAAACTCTGGTAAAACTTTTCTTATAACTCATTTGTCATCACTTGCTTGAGCGGAGAAACAATTGTCTTCTAGATCTCGTTTGCCTCGAAAATGAATATTGATAAAGTCAATATCATTTCCTGCAGGTCTTCGATATAACGTCTTTATCCTTGATGATGCAAAAGGACAACAGACTGAATACAGTACAAGGGCATCAGCCTGTGTCAGTAGCCGCCTCGTGGTTTATCTTAGTTGTTCTCGTTGTTTTCGTGCAGGACATAACAAATAACCCCTGGGAGTGGCATCATGGTGAGACTGTCATGTATGAAACATCGCTTGGGTAAGGGGGCGCGTATTGTGAGTTGTTAAAGTTGCGATATCACGTAAGTGGATTAAACTCACGCAGACACTAAACAAAAACGGCGACACTTCAGTACTTGGAGGGAGCCCGTCTGGCTCCTGAGTTCGCACCAACAGCTCCGTGGAGTCATTTATCACGGCAAACCCGCCTAAAGTCCGCGGAGATGCAGACAGGTGATGGAGACGGACATCCCGGACAGTAAGATGTCTGAGAACTCCAGACTTTGCGCCTGTCTCCTAACAGTTTCATCCGTAAACATTTACATAACGAATCAGTCATTTTCAGCAGACGGTAAAAGGGCTATTAGTTATCTCCCCAACTTTGTTATAACGGTGCGCATTTGCCTTCTTTGTTTTAATAACAGGCCTGAAAATGCCAGGTATTGTCGCAGACAGATGCAAGGTACTATCAACTTAAATACTTAGATATCGGCTCCGCTTGTTCCTGCGCATCATAACCTGTGATTTATGTTTTCTGGTGTTATGTATTTTCCTGTGTAGACAGACTGGCGGGTGGAAACGTATCTACTTAAAACTTAGGAAGTTTACACACGCTGTTAATGGGACATTAATCATGACGCTTTTACTGCAAATAAGATATTATAGAAAGTCTGCTTCAAGTAGTTCACTGGAAGCGTCCCAAGCTAAGTGATATTGTACTCTATGGTGAATACCAAATCCATGACTTCTAGAGAACTTTGGCAATTGTAGGGATTTGTAATTTCTTACATATCCCTCCCCATTGCAGACGGTGCTTTCGCATCGCTGCTTAGTTTAGATAACATTTTTCTACAAATGATATGTATATGTAGGATAGGAAGGGATACTAATCACAGCAAGTTATTTTCAGGATTAGTAGGTAATTTCAAACAGAACTTGTCATGTAATATAGCATAGACTATAGACCCCCGCCTTTCTCCCTTATTTTTACCACTCCAACAACTTCACCCCCTGACTTCGCAAACTTCCAGACAACTCTGGTTCGCTCCTCTGTCCCATTAGCAACTATTACAGCGAGTTATTACTGAGGATTACGTACTAATGCCAAAAGCCACTTGCAGGGTGATCTGTGGTCAGCCTCAATCCCGGCGTGTCCCGGGGGACCCCGATCTCTCCGTACCGTGGAGCCGGCTGTGGGAGGCGGTATTTGTGGAGTCTGTTCTGTAATGAGGGGAGGGAATTGTCGATATTCCTGGTGCCGTGGTTTCCGCGGGGCCCGGGACGTGTCTGTAACGTGCCGCTCCTATTGGCCAGTCGGTCCTGACGGAGACAAGTTAGTGAGTCCGGGGATGGAGGGTCGAGCTAGATAAACAGGCGCATTTATTCCAACGGCACAGATCACTCACGGAAAAGGCCCGGGGCTCATCATGCTTCTGTGTCTGTATTACTCTTCGATCAACTCAGACTAGTCTGATTAAAACAGATAATGTTCCCGGAAGGCGGAGACGATAGTCAAAACCCCTTCAGGACAACTCTGTTGTAAAGAGGTCGGAGAACTAGACGCGTGGTGAAAGCTGGGGCATTATAATTTGGTTGAAGAGACTACACAAGGCTTCGTGTAGGAATTAGCAGAATATCAGATTAGATGCGCATATGCCAGATAACTTAAATGGTCATTCCGTGATGTATCTGGTTCTGCAGTACAGAAGAAATGGTTTGAGACCTGTAAATTAAACGTCTGAGTGTGGCTTAAGACCTGTAAATTACTTAGTATACTAGTACGTATGACAGGGTGCCCGCCTGTGTTGCACCATGCCACTTTCAGAACACATTTAAAACGAATTTGAAAACTTTCAACACCAATTCAACATTGCGCCGGTCAAGCGTTGACCATTCCATTACTCGTGCAACTAAGATTGTTGGGAGCTTGCGACCAAGTCCACATCGTACAATGGTCTCCTGCGCCCGGACTACCAAAGATGAGTGTACACGTTCTCAAGATCCAAAGATAGTAAGATGTACTGCTGAATTCGTCTGTTAGCCAGGACATATTCATTTATGTCGACATAGACATACCGGCTTAGGTACGCTGGCAGACAGACATCATGCCGATTTTTACTGCAGTATATACCACATCTGGCGAAGGTCAAGGTTAACCACCTTTGACAAAAACGGAACTTCACGCCGAGGCCCAGTCTAAGTCTTAGATCTCTGAAGCACTCCTGTGTTAACCCGGTCATGGCTGCTTCTTTACACCCAGACGACAGTAGCAGCCTGACCTACTGTACATCTGTTCGGATCAATGCCGAGTTAACCACACGAGCGTCATTTCGAGAGTGACACCGGCACGCGTCGGCTCCGGCATGATTTCGCTCTTTTGAACCATCTATGTTGGATGTGGATTCTGGCATTTATGAACATATACTAAGTAACCTTTGCTCAAGTTTAATCATGTTTCTACTTTGTCACCTCTGAAATGTGAAAACTGAACAACAATATATATCGCATATACGGTTGGATATGAAATTGTATATAAGAATGCGATTATTAAGATAAAGCCATAATGTCTATATTTTTACAAATCTTATAGCACGCGGGAGAAGTTCAATGAACCTATTCAGAAATTACATGTGTTTGCCGCAATGTCTGGAATGTTTTTCTATTCTAAGTGAATGTATAGATTGCTCTGGAAGTTGTAGGTTAGGTTCCCCGGAACAACCGCCAATTCAACTCACATCTCTTTGCATAGTGCATCTGATCTATTCTTCACTTTTCTTAGTCCTGTCCTACACATCAACCAAGTTTGTGTTCCACTAAAACAGCACAATTTAAAATAGCGCCAGAGCTTTTGTACTCACGGTAAAGATACCACAGTCCTTGTATGAACTATGTTTCTTGCGATTACTGTTATTTCACGCCAATTGACATTATGCGCACGAAACTAATTTTCTTCCCGCAAATGAGTAAAACTTTTCTCCCTACCACACAGCAGAACTGATCTCTCAGACAATCTCTACTTAGTTATCTGTATTTACGAGGTTGGAATATTACAAAACCGCAACGTTGCCTCCAACATGAGACCGCTGTAATATGAAGATAAAGCCGCGATGTCTGGGGACTGGTGCTCGCCGTCTCCCTGGCACCTTTCTGCGGTGTGGAGTCTCCCAGAGGAGCCGCCGTGATGTGGTGGGGAGACAGCCGAGCTAGCAAAGGCTTTAGCGGGCTATCGGGTGGTAACGAGCGGCAGAGTGATCATCACTCATTGAGACAGCCGGTGTCACGGAAGTTTAACTGTCTGCGGCTTTGGTCATCGCTCTGGCTCTCCACTACGAGGGGAGCCAGACAAACTTTAGCCGCCAGCTAGCCTGAAATATTACTTCGTCCGAATTCATCAAACATATCTCCGCAGAAATCGCTGAACGTCTGCAGGAAGCAGTCCAAATCCATACAGTAAAAAAGGACTTGTGTAAAGTATGACAAATTTGGTCTTCGGCTTTACTGTGAGGTATTGTTTGGATACTGTATTTAGAAGGTCTTTCCCTGTGAGTTACTGTGAATACCAGCTCAAGAGGATATTACTGGCGTAAATTGGAAGGCAAAATGATAAGTACGGCCTACCTATAACCAAAGTTTATGTGTAGTTAATTGGAAACGTGTCATAACTAATGGGCTTCTATTGGAAGTGACGATTAGACTTACCAGGAGATAAACCACAATGGAGTGAATTTTTCAAACATTTTGAAATCCATTAACTGAAGCACACAAAGGTTTTGAGCAAATACAAAGGTCGACAAATATGTATCACAAACTGCATTTGATAAGCGAGCAAATTTTCTCCTTCCAAACTTTTGGCTCTAGTCCAGAAAATGCAAAAAAAAGTCTTTATTGGAAAGTAAACTTTATATACTAAAAAGTTTACCATAGTTTTGGTCCATTATCTATTAGTATGGCGCTGACGCCAAGGTTGGAGCGTTATAATTTACGAGTGTGTCTACTGAGCAACTAATGAACTGCACCTAATCAATACGTAAAGAGACACGAGTTGTAAGACAAACCCTTCTGTCTGGGCGTCTGTTGTCTTCCTCCGTTTCATCCACGTGAAGGAGTACAAAGAAAGTTGAAGGCTGTTCAATGCCAGGCGCCCCAAGAGGGAGCTGGAGTCCCGAGGGACAGGAACGACTTACCGGCTCACTCATGGGCACAGGCGTAATGAACCAGGTAAGGATCGATATCAGGAGAGACAAGGACTCTGCATGGGACCATCTCATGCTTCTAGTCTTGCTTGGTAGAAATGGATGGGGTAAGGTTGTAGTTCACAATTGAACTGCTAGAGGCATGGTGGCACTGTGGTCAAAGAGGCATATAAAGAGGCGCACAAATCTAGACCAAGCCACTGGCATGATGTGCATTATTACCATATCAACAGCACCACCAAATGAAGCGGCGGCCTGTTGGTGTCAGATCGTGATCGTCCAGAGAGCCTTGCCATCGCTGTTTTACTGTTCTCCAGTTCCAAATCTTTGGAATGACATTTACTGAATGATTTACCCCATGCAAATGTCCCGTTTCGCTGAAATATTGATAAAGAAAATGTTAACAAAAAATTCGATCGATAAAGTTCCCCGAGGATTGGCTAAGCGGATACAATATCTGTAGAATTTGGGTACGTACTTAAGTTACTAGAAGTAAGCTTCCTTGTTCCGACCAAAGTTGCATGAATGTGAAAGGAAGCGAAACAGGCTTAACAGTAAGACGAGACATACCCTGTCAAACTGAAGTTATCAATGGCACAACCAGCATTTCAGCACCACGGAGAGTTGAAACCGCACTTGTTAGTGCGAATCACACACTTACATTTTATTGTTTTGTTATTCTGTTACCTATAACTCTTCATTATATTTTTCAAGGACAGTTGCATTGATGTGATGGTTCCAATTTATTGTTATTGACTAGGAAGACCACAAACTACTCCGTTGGGCATACAGTATCTCCAGTATCTTTGATCCGTCCCAAATATAACCAACGAAGTAGATATAGAATGATGACGTTGCATCACTTTGACCGTTATAAATTTTAATCATTGCGAAGGGTCACTGACAAACGGACAACATATGTCTTGCATCTCCACGACGTCTCAATCTTCTTGTGTGCCTTATGTTACCCGAAGCCTGACTCCTGATGTTTGTAGAAATACCGTAAATAACGGCAATAATAACTGTAGAAATATTGCCTCGGGTTGACTCAAAACAAGGACTGGGCGGCACATTCCACATCTAGACTTGCAGTCCACATAAAGGTCACATAAATAATAACGTATGGGTGGAAAACAAGATTCTTTTGCATACAAGTATATTCCTTACTCGTCCCCAAACTGCGCTATAGCAACATTACTTTTGATTACATAGAACGCCTTCCTAACTTTCTATAAGCCTGTCTTATCTTTGTAAAAGTTTCATCAGTCAATTATCGATCCTATCAACAACCATTGTTGGAGTCCAATTCCTCTATAAGTAAAGTAAGTACAAACAGGCGTCCATGGAAAACAGTGTAAGTTTCCTTTGTAAGCCCTAGCCCCGACGTCTACTTGTGCCGCACATGCAGCTCTTTGCACCACATCAAAGTTGACATGTGGATCTCCCCAGCTTGCCACAAGTTTTGCCTGGGTTCAAATCCTCCCCATGTAACCGTCGCATCCACTCCACATCGGCCCCTGATAGCAACTTTTTCTGACAGCTTTCCATTCGTCTTGCACGGAGAAACAGTGGCGGCTCCAAACAGTCTGAAGCGGCTCCGGATTCCATTTGTTTTCCTGACAGCCACATTAACACTATCAATTACATGCACTGATCAAATTTACGATATCATAGCAGCACTCTGTCGGTGGGATGGTAGCCAGCTAAAGCCCGATTGCCCTGTGGTTCCCATCAGTTATTTTACAAGTATAAAGCAAGGATAAACACGGATCAGTGCAGCAATGATCTTATCAAACTTTCCTGAGAACCACCGGGAGGCATTACCATTCTTCTTCCTGGCTGCACACAAGTACGGAAGGAACTTTCTATACTATCGGAAGTGACGAAAACAAAAGGAGTTTGTGATATGTACATAAAAGTTAAGGTCTGTGAGTCAAGTTTGAGTGGTTTTACTTTAGGAATAGTGAATACATTAATTTAGCATAACATTTTGCACCAAAATTGGAAGTGACGACGGGTTGGAAGCTGGGTGTCTGTCTTGTCTAAAAACATTTCACAAACTTGTGCATGTGTGTGTGTTCTGGTTGTATGAAAAAAAATCTCCACCTGCGTTGGTTGCAGTCACATTGTTGGGAGCTGATTTGAATGTATGAATACTTTGGGTGACAGTCATTGTGTTGTAATTGTAGCCGCTTCTTTCTTGTTCCATGTAAGCTATGTGTACAACAAACTAATTACTTGTAACAGCAGATAAGGACCAACCATCCCAAAGGAGAGATATTAAAAAGCTGCTGACATATCAGCCTTTCTCCATTTGTGGTGCACCATGATGAGTGTTCACCCCACATACAAATGGTCTACTTCATCATTAATGCTATTATTGTTCCCAACAGCCCTATTTGTTCAGCCAGCAGCGGAGAAGCACTGGTCATATTTGTCATTCTTATCAGATGAGGTTGACTTTTAAGCTTTCAACATGCATAAGACAATTCATTCACTGTAACATGTAGTTCTCTAGAAGCTGGTATGCCCACTTTTGGAGTACAATGCTGTGGGCTCAAAGATACCCATCATGGAACAGCAGCTTGCCTGCTATTGCTGCAGTCCTTGAAAGGGGATGTTGCATTGAAGAAAAAGCACAATCTTGACATGACAGTGTTAGGACTGGTGGTCAGTAGCTTAAAGTTTAAACCACCTTACATTGCAGCTTGTTCTTATCAATTCTACAGTAAAGAAGTGGTGCGTAGTGCCATGTGGCGGTTTACTGGTTATGTGACTCAGATCCAGAAACCACTCCTACACATAACACCACATAATCCATACCACCCAAGTCCAGTAAAACACTGTCATATTGCTGTTGACAGTTTTCCAATAACTTCCAACTGTAGCAGACTAGCTGTTGTTCGATACCCTTACAGTCCAACAGTTTGTCATACTGCTTGGATTATGACAAATACCTCTTTAGTTTGGATCAATACCCAGGGGTCCCCAGGCAATACAGAATGGCACTGGTAATCCACCATCTTGATAGATGATGTTACTTTCATGACCTTCAAGAACAAGATGCCTGCCATTTAATTAATGCACTTGTCTACACACCCCTCTGGATGGAATAAGCCTTTAGAAGTGATGCCGGCAATCCATTTTCTTGTCAACAGGGACCACATTTTTCACAATCAATACGTCTGTATTTGCTCATATTTCTCCTGTATGGCCATCCAATCTCACATCGGTGGACGACCAAGGAATGTTAGAATGGAGCATCACAATGTGTAATTACACATAGCACATTACAGGCAGCTGGGACACAGGAGGAACCAAGGTCAGTCCAAAACTTCCTTAGGTCTATCTAGGACATGACCTTCCCATGGTTTTGACATAAACAGTGGGTGACCTTAATCCATTTCTGATATCTATCCAGCATAGTTTGTTATATGGTACCTTTGATGATGATATCAATTACTTACAGAGTCACTTTGTATGCTGTAATGTTATAGTACTTTACATGGAGTTTTGCCAAAATAGGAAAATAAAAATTAAAAAAAGTTCTATGTTATTGAGATTTCTTAAAATTACTGCTTTCTTCAAATGTAGTTTTTTTTCAAAACCCAACAATAATTTGACCAATTCTCCAGTATATGACTTGGGGTAGAAGATAATTATGCAAGGAATCCAAAGCAGAACAGATAGTAGGAGTCCCTTTACATAGTGGACTAGTCCACGCCTTACAAAAAGACCGGGAAGATTGAATCATTGAGCGATGGAGGTCAACTCAAATGACCTTGTAGCCATCCCTCACTATCAGACACTTGGGTCAACCATCTTGGTGAGATCTTAATTCATTTGTCTCATAAATATGGTCGTGCCTTTTGTCCTTCTGAAGACACAAGTCAATGGCACAGATCAAATGCCCCAAGAAAAGAAGAAGGAATCCCGCTGATATCTCCCTGACGCAATCTGACCTGGAAGCCATTTGTGATGACATCGTGGCAATGTGGAGGTCATCATGTGTACATCTGTTTCTGCAGCCCATCATCAGGATCACCACTTCAGCCTAATGGTGACAGAAAACAAATTGGAAATGATTGGTGGCTGAAGAAAGGTCAGACTGCCACAATGATGAAGTTGCAGGGAAAAATTATAAAGGGTTAAGGGACAAACCAGAAATAATCTTAGGGAGGGATAGATATGTTTTTGCATAATTCTTTCCAGTGAACAAAAGTTTTCCTTTTGTCATTTTGCCTTTTGCATGTCTATGTGTAATGCAGGTCTTTTTCCCTTACCACCAGGTGCAAAATTTCCCATTTTCAAACTTATCTCCCATAGTTCTTTCTGGTCTATCCCTAAAGGAGGGAGGGGGGAAGGGCAGACAGTACCAAAGTAGAGAAAATAGCTTGATAATAGTTTATTACCATTGTTCTTATCATAAATCTAATTCTTTGGACTTTAGCTGATGGTGTTAGTTGCTAGAAAACTGGACATTTATTCTCTCTTGTTATAACTTCTGAATGCAGCAGTGACCAGCAAGCACTGTAAGGGTAAGTTAAGAAATTATTTTTCCAATCAAGAATCAAGTTTTCTTCAATTGTTAAAACTTTTATTTTGAGCCCAAGTTCTGTTAAACCTATTAAGTTTCATGGAACTCGCGCTTAGTTCTTAAGAATGTTTTAATATGTTGATCTGCATCTGGAGAATGTACGGCATCTGTGTGTGCTGGATGCCAGGGGACAACAGTTGATGAAGTTATCTCAGCAAAAGTCAACTGGACTTGATGATGAAGTAACAGCGGTGGAGAGACAAAGAGAGCTGATGATGGGTTATCTCTCTGGAGACACCATGGAGCCACAGAGGTCAGATTTCAGTGACCTTTCAGAAAGAAATTAATGGGGGAAGCAGACTGGAGCCTATGGCCATCCTGGAACAGAAACATGGGATTCTGCAAAAGGTATATCTTAGATGAGATGTTCTTATATCAGCAATCATTAACTTGATGGTCAGTCAGGACCTCTGTACTTTAATACTTTGACAAATGGTAAATCAAGAATCAGAGGATGAGGACCAACAGACATTACACAGGATGGTGAGTGAGTGAGATGTCCAAGTGACAAAGTCAAAAGAAGAGTTTTGCAAAAGGTTTCTAACAGACAGGAAATAGCAAAAAAAGGGCAAAAAAGCAAATGGAGTTCCCAAATAAAGTGGAACATGTTACTGATATATCAGTTTGGATGGAGAGTTTGGTTTCATGCTGCAATACCTCATTAACCATAAATCGTAGGTTTTATATACACTGGAGCCCAAAATGTCATTTTTCTTTCAATGACTACTTACACGTCCCCCACAAATGTCACAAGGAATGGCAATGGTCAATTAGTTAGACAACAGAGCAAGCGTGAAGCCTAAGACTGGCATCTTGTCCTTCAAGCATCATACACGTACATGTATGTGCTCTGTCCGTAACCTTTCCTTGAACAAAACTTATGATCCATAGCAAAATTCCAGTAGTCTAATATCACCCTAACCCTCCATTGCTTTGTTTGTTTGTTTGTTTTTCAAAACTCACACAAGACACTGCAAAATGTTGGAATGTCGTTCGATCCTATCTTTTCCTCCCAACATGAGGAAGAAAGCGATGGGCCAGAAATGATTCATCTCGGGGTCAGCGGCAGTGACCTTGTGCGGTGACATCTTGCCAACAGCAGACACAAGTGACTAATAGCGATGAGCTGAGGCCTGCAGTTCAACAGGCAGTTTGTAGGACATTGTTCAGGGGGCAAGAGTAGATCGATTCAGTGGGATTTGCACCTATTCTCAACGTTGTAAGTTATTAACTCTGCTGTGATGAGGTTATGTCTCGAGTGTTGTTGGCAAATGTTGTTGGCAAGCTGTATTGCAGGAAGAAGTGATTGGCTCATATGTTCAAAGGAACAAATAATCAACTTTAAGCACAGATCTGGATTTAGATGATACAGGTACTTCTTCAAAGAGTCTTAAGCGTACCGAGAGGGTGTGGGGAATGGAGATGTAGTGCCAATTTAGGGGAGCCTGTTGCAAAGAAAATCATGCATGCAAAATAGGTCAATGGGACAAATAAACTAGATAATAGATTAATCCAAGATGAAATGTTAGAACTAAGTCACTCTAAAGTTTTCTTCACACTTTAATGAGGTTGACCAACTCTGAGTGCTTTTTTATAGTTGGTCATCGGTATTTACAAAGTGTTTATAGCAACAGTAAATGCAGTCATAGCATTTGAAACCAAAAGCCAATCCACAATGACAATGTACTATTCTTGACCTGTACTGTGTATTACAAAAATTATTTGCATATTGTCCAGTTTGTGTACATTGATTCTCCTTTGTCTTCCTATTTACAAAGTAAATGAACAATAATCTGTTTTTTAGACCAGCCATCCATTCCTCCATCCCCCATCCATCAAGCCTCATCATTTTTAGGCCTGACTTGCGCTGGCGGCTCGCTGCCAAATGACCTTTCTGGGCTTACGGAGGTGTTAAGCAGCTCATTAAGAGAGAGACATACTGGAGACAGTCAGGCTGCGTTCCACTAACTCACCGACCCATCCTGGCACCAACGGATTACTGATCAGCCCGCAATGTCAGACAAATGAAGTTCCCTTCATGATAAAACAGCCCATTTTCTCCAGATATAACACTGCGTCAGTGGGAATGAAAGGTGAGGTGAGCAATGTCATCAGTAGTATCCGCTGGCACTTTGGAACCTTTGTGGTTTGGTGTTGTGTGACTTCTGAAGACCTTTCACATTTAGGCATTTCAGAGTAGATTATCAGTCTGAAGGGAAATGTAGATCCAATTACCAGCACTCCTCGGTCCTTGTCACCTATGCAAATTTGATTATTGTACACATCACAGCTAAAAATATAAAAAAAACAGGGCAAATTTACAAATACCTCCAAAGTGTACTGTCATTCTCATAAGACAACAGCATGAATAACACACTTAATGTTTGTTTGCTTTAACAAATACTATCCCACAATGCCTTGGCATGTTATTTTCTTTCTGAATACCAACAACAAATAAATCAAATGAGTGTGGCCTAACATACAAACCCCTCATCTCAAAATTCCAATTTCATCAGTCTCTTGTAGACTTCAGCTTAGAGCTTGAATATTTATAAAACAAACAACAGTCTTAATAGGTCTAGCCTAACTGTATAATGTTGGTTCTTTGAAGATACTGTACATTTGAGCCTGGTCTTTAAAGTTTTCTTGAGGTAAAAAATACAACTGACCTTCAGCAGGTATAGAAGGGCTTTGAGAATTAGGGAAGAGCGACCTTCTCCCGGAGTAGTCGGATATGTCCCAGGAGGCGCCCCATCCGCCTGCATGTAATGTCTTTTAATTAACCCAGGCCTAAAATAAAGTGACCTTTTAGAGAAATAGATTCAGCTGATTTTCTGGTCTTCTGCTTGCAGCAAATTGAGGAGTCAGTGAGTCAACCTGGGAGGGTCTTAGTATTGGTGAGAGTCTTGCAGGGGTGGGGGTTTGGGGCACACAAACTTTCTGAATTGGCCAACTCAATCCAGTGTCGTGGTTCTCAATCTCATCTCAAAACTGCAAGAAGATCAAAAGTACAAAATATAATACAGTAAGCAAATTCAGGGTGTCATAATCTCATCTGTGACCATTCCATGTCATAACAACTCCCCCCCACACAGTAGCCGGATGTGTTAAGTGTCCCAAATGGCCAGTTAGACATTTTCCATGCAATGGAACAGTACAATAACAATCTTTCAAGACAATGCTGCCATTTTCTTCTCATTAGGTAAGGTTAGGGCCTGACCACTACACACTCCACAACCCTCCAAAAAGTAACATCAAATCTTGTTGTTTTTTTTTGACTGACAAATCTGAAATCTAAACTCTGACTGAGACGAATCCATCTAAGATTTTATGTACATTTTACAAGAGAAGGGCTTCTACAGGTCTTAAAGAGGCTAGAACCCTGGGGGACTCAAAGTGGACCCCGGATGCCTGTATAATAGTGGCCTTTGCCCTGACATCTCCCAGTTGAGTGATGGATGCATGCATCCTCCAAGAACGATATGTGGTTGACATATGTTACCCTGGGATGCTCCTGTAGCCAGGGACCAATAGTTTGAGCTTTACAGGAGACAGGCCACCGAGGAGGGGCAGTTGTAGACTGTCTGAGGGCAATCCACCTCAATGGAAGGCAGATGACATCATATGCTCTGTGAGTCTTCCTTCAGGCTATGATCAAGCTTCTTGATTATGAATTTAGTTTTAGATTCATAACAAATACTAGACAAATATAATAATAAACTATAGCTGTTGTTCTTAACTTCCAAATGAGGACTAGAATACAGAAAAATAGGAAAAACCAACAATTCACACAGGATAAGAAAACCGTGTAAAGGAAGCTAGTCAGTTCCAGGCAAAGAAAACATCCAGCCTGAAGGTTAAAAGAACAGGGACAATCTTTACAAAGTCATTCAGCACCAAGGACAGAGTTCACTACAGTCAACCAATTAGTTCACTACAGTCAAACAGTGGACATGGACAAAGTGCAGCCAATCAGCACATACAGAATTTAGGAGTAAATTCAACAAACAGATGCAAACAAATTGTTCATGATGCTTTAGTTTTGAAAGCTCAAAACAACCAATCAGCACCAAGGACAGTGCCTGTAAGGTGTTGGCCACTAACAAGGGACCAAACACCAACCATTAGAGTTAGAAAACTCCACCGAAATGTAAAGAATTCCATTTCCCAAGATGTACAAAACATGATTGTAATTTTGTTATCAAATTGATTTTGGACCTAAGATCTGCAAAATTTTGCCCACTTATCTTAAAACAATTGTCTCTAGAACAAACCAAGTACATAGTTTCATCTCTTTGCAGCTTACAAATGAGTTATGAGTGAACAACTAACCATTACGAGTTCTGAGAAAGTTAGAAAACAGTTTCTTGGTATGGTATCAAGTACTGATTTCCTTGACTGTTGACCATGACATGTATTTTCTAAATATCCTGTGCACGATTTCTGCTACATTGAAATCTATACCACTAATCACTGATTATTAAGCTTTCAAAGATTTGATGAAGATTCCAAAGTTCTGTTTTTTAAGTCATTGGGGTCATAGATATATTTTCCACTCTCAGAAGTAGCTGACATTGACAACAGAAAGGGATGCCTTTCCCTGATAGCACAGCAGAAAACGCCCAATCTTTTCCCCTGCCAGCCTTGCCATGGTAATGCCCCATCTCCTAATTCAATGTGGAGACCCGAGGTCCTTTATCAGTGGACTACAAAAGTACACGGGGATGATTTGAATCAGCAAGATGGGAGTGGAGGCGACAGTGGCAGGCTCTGTGGCACCACCAGCTCAGACATCTCACCAACCTGCAGAGCCACACGGAAGAGTAATAGATCATGATAAATGGCGGGGGCTTTGGTGGGCGTGAAACCGTTTCATTTGTAGACAGACAGGCAGGAGCCGGCTGACCTCTGTGTGAGGGTCGAGCAGTTGTCAGTACAGTGCCTTCGGAACGGCTCACTCTGAGGAATGGGGTGGGGGCAGGTACGCATGGTAAGCATGTCCAGAGGGCAGCAGAGGTCAACAAAGTTAATGAACGTTATATAAAATAAACTTTATGTTATAACATGCTCCACTCTAATCTGAGAACGTCACTTTCATTTTGTCTTTTGCCATCTTTTTGCAATGTTAGCCTAGGGCACTTTGCCAAACTCTTTATACCTGACATTATACTCATGATAATGTATCTTAAATTGTTTGGTGAAAACACAATAATGATCGAGTCTTGCAGTTGTATGGTCTGCTAGTGGTCAGCAATTATGCTTGTTGATCCCATGGTCACCATTCCCGTCACCTGTATACCTCCAAAATCTGTCAAAGTCTACCCATTCCCACTGCAGTTTGGACTTGGCTAACTCAGGTACTGAACTGGTGTGTTACAAAACTTGGCAATTTGCCAGCTATGCCATTGAGATGCCACCAAATCTGCACAGAGAGGGACATCAGTAGTATGAAGGAGGCAATGCCACCTTTTGATCTTTGGTGATTGGCTGCCACAAGTGTTTTATACATGGACTTGATAATCTGGTATACCACAGTAGCAGAGTAGAAATACTTGATAAGCAAAGTCAGACCTGACTAACTTTACATCTATGCACAGAGCTCTGGTGAAATAAAAAATCTTGGCTTTCATTACTTCTGGGTAAGGCTTATTCCTGGTATTGTTTTGGGTGACTAAGCTGTGGGTTCGAGTATCTGTTTGTCCATACAAAGTAGGTTGACAGCACGTGGGTGAGGGGAAGATTGACAAGCAGAATAACAGGTTAAAAGTCTCTGAATCTGGCCAGTAGCCAGCCGGAATTAGAGGTCTACATGGGGGAATTCAGGAAGTTGAGGATTTCATACTTCCTGCAATTTTGATCTACATTTTCTTGTACAAAGTTACATTGCTACTTGGTGATACAACTGCTACTAGAGGCTAATAGTCCATTTTGCATAGCATTCCTTCTACACCATTTCTATCCTCAGACATCATTTTAACACATTGTGATTAACCATGTACTTCCACTGCATGTCTATCATCCTTACATTTTTCTATTGTGTAATTATGGGCAACCAGTTTTTAAGTACCCATATGCTCAGTTAGTTCTGGCACAAATACCAATTTTTCACCCCAATGACCATAGGACTAAGTAGTGACCATGAGAGAGTCCAAGCAAAATGACTCTTTTCCTTTCCATTATTATATTATATATCATATTTCCAATATCAAATATTATTGTTACAAGAGTTAGCATGAAATTATGATATTAACTTTGAATGCTTCCTCAATATTTAATCCTTTCTTACGGTTCAGTATTGCCATTCCATTGTAAATATGATAAAAGATGGCTAAACAGAGTTCTACCACTGATTTTCCTGCCCAAGCCCTACATTGTAGTTTCACTCACACAGAGTTGGTGGAATAAGACTTGATCAGCAGCCAGACAGCTAGGAGCCTCTCCTGTTAGCTGCCTTTGGTCCAGAGTGGTCATCTCAGGGTTTCCCTACTTTGTGCCTATTTCCAAGGGCTGTGGCCAAAGTAACATTTCATTAGAGACAATATCCGTGTGAAGCTGCATTGCCAGTCTTGATCAAACAGTATTTACTGCATGAACAAGCCTGAAATGTGCTTTTGATAAAGAACCTTGGCGCCTCTTTCTACAGTACTGTGAAGATGCAGGACACCATGGGAGGCTGGCAACCTGTGTCAATTTTAGTTTTCTTGTCTCAACAGCGATGTTTGCTGAGGTCACTGACCATACTTACAGAAACACTGAACTTTTGAAAAAGCTGGATGACACGAGTAATTTTGCACTGCAGGTTTGTCCCTGAGACAGGATTACTTCCTGTTTAGTTTTGATGAAAAAGAATTAAGCAATTTGGAGGATATTCGTTCCTCCCTGTTAATTAGCCCCATAAGGTCACACCAATTTAGTGTGATTTATAGACAAGAGCCTAACACATACATTTTCATATTGACCTTTCTGATGGATAACTCTATCAGCTCCACGTAAGGGTGGGGTGAGTGTAATGCTATTCCTTTCATTGCAGGTAAGCACCCAAATGAAAGGCCTTGTGATTATTTCAGAATGTAACTAGACTTCCACGACCTCATACCTTCGCCAAATGATGTTAACCTTTATGACTGACAAATTACAGATTACTCCCCCTAATTATGCAAATAGGATCCTAATTTCCACGAAATATATTAGTTGCAAGGGGGCCCAAACTCACGTCACTTCTTCCCCATGACAAGAGCTTCCTCTCATTCAAATTTTGTGATTTTAGTATGTCTATGTCATGAGATATCAAAACCAGAAGTTTAGCTGCAGTACCATAAGAAGCCACCAAGGGGCCCAAAATCTAATCATTTTGAGGTCTCGCCTACCAAATATCAAGTCAATCCATTTAAGCCTTCTCAAGTTATTGTGTTTATGGACACACAGACTCACAGACAGACACACAGACAGACACACACACGAACAACTCTGAAAACATAACCTTCTTAGGTAATTATGACATTCAGTGCACACATTTGGATAAAATCTGTCTTGTCCCCTGGAGTATCTTTATTTGTGTAGAACACAAGGTTATTGTAACACAATTGTGCATGTTCCAGGAACTCATACCTCTGTAAAGTTTAATTTCTGGCTCTGTCTAATAGTATACATTTTTCTACTGACTCCTATAAGGCACAAGATATGCATGTAGCAGAAAATTGGATACAGGAAATGAGATACCCTTTTCTGGTACCTTTCACTTTACTTCCTGTCAGTGCCCCAGACATGCCTAGAGCTAGAGCATGTGGCAATAACTATGGAAACAGAAGTGAGAACACAAGCAGACGTACTGAAAATAAATCTTTCATACCTGGATGTATTAGACTGAGGAGAAAACAAGGCTGGACAGTAATCCTTCCATTCACTTTTGCTGCAAATACGTTTAAATGGCTATAAGCTTTTTTTCTGCTATGTCCCCATATTTTCCATTTTGTAATAGGCTTTTTTCAAAGTTATTTGGGTAGTATACATCAAAGAATGCATGCCTTGGCAAAATTCATCAGCTACAATTCTTAAACCACAAAACTGGATGTGTACTGAATGATACGTGTGCCTTGTGACATTGTGATATGTGTGCCTTGGGTCCTGTACAGCCTCCTAACCACATCACCAACCAGACCATACCTGCAATAGAAATGGACTCAACTGGAACAGGTCACAAACCCAAGGCATCTTCAAGGTCAATCAAACATGGTCGCCTGTCAGGCAGAACAGACAGGGGACCATTTTATGTCAAGTTTGAGTCATAAAAACCATCTCCAATCCATTTTAAATGGGGGTCGGGGGCAAAGCTGCCAGGGTGAGAGAAAACATGGCTGTTCCAAAACTTTCAGAGGTGACCAGGGTTTACTAGGAAAGTTTTCAATGAATCTCCAACTGATTACTTTGTTGAATAACATTTAAAAGGCCTTACCTTGTGCCAAAAGTTGTGCTTTAATTTGATATTCATTCAATGTTATCAAAGAAATGAAAAATAAAATCACCATGACATTGAAATCTACAATTCTCAGTACACGTAAGAAATATAAAAAGATATAAAAAATACTGAGAGTCTACCTAACACTCACTATGTTTCGTATGGATTGCCAACAATAAAAAGTTTTATACCCCTTTATGACATTTCTGCTGGAAGTGTAACTATCAGGGGACATGCTCCCATGACGTTACAGCTTTCCGAACCACATTTTTCACACGGAAATGTGTCTGACCCGTATTTTTGCCTCAATTTCACTACTTAAACTCCCATTTCCTTAATCTCTTAAGTAATCCTGTGGGAGGAAATAAATGTGGGAATAATTCTAGTGGTGTTAAGTGTTGTCAGGTGAATGAAAAGCCTGCAATTTTCATCAATTGTCGGATTTCAGGCTGACAGCTATTCCGGATTTTATCAAGGATTTCAATAGAATGACATAAGGGACAAGGACTGTTAACCTTGCTGCTGTGAGTCGGTCCATTTACTTCATGTTTATTGGTATCATAAGTCAGCAGAGGATGCTTTCATACAGCAAAACTTACCAGAAGATTCAACGTTAATTCCACTCCTTTCCCTGGGGTTACTCAAAACATGCTTCCATTTCATTTGGAAATTCCACTATCTTATTTCATTTGGTCTTTGCTTTTGTCAATGCTACATGTAGGACCCCTTTGCAAAGCTCTCTTTCATGGCATTGGAGTTCAAGTGGAGCCTGTTTTATTGCTTTTAACATTTAAGCTCTTTCCCGTTTAATTAATCCAGGAAATTTGCACAACATTCAGCTTTAATATGTGTGTTCCATAACTGTCTAAAATCCTGCACACCTGCATAATCATCAGAAAAACCCAATATATTCATTTTCATCTACCCTTGTCATTGCTACCCTCTTCAGTGCTTGTGTCTTAGAAAACCTATTACAAAACCCTGCCTCACTTTTTCTTCCTCACAGCCCATCAACAGTAAAAGTTTTACCGCCCCCAACAGAATACGTTTGCTTCTGACTCTTTGTGACATTTAAGGATGTCAACATTTCTCACAAAGATGTGCAAGTCACAAGTTCAACCCTTTCTTTAGTCTGGCAACTGCAGAAGCTGACATAATGTACGATATCACGCAGGGCACACTTAATGGTGCTGAAAGCATCTAATCCCAATGTCACTGTGACCTTCACCCTGGTGACTTCACCATCTGGCCTTAATCCATGACAGGAATGTAGAAATTTACGACTGTCACGGTTCCGCTGCTCAGAGGGAGACTACAAACAGTGTTATGCTCACAAAGATGACATGGGCTTGGGACCTTTCTTTTTCTTCTGTTACTTTTAAAGGTCTTTTCCAAATTATTGTATAATGGTTCAAGTATTGTGTGAATTCTGCTTTGAAGCGATATCAATTAACATGGAATGTATATCACTTTTTTTTTAACTGGCTCAAAGCAAATATATAACTCAAAAACATTTCTTCACAAGGCATTCTTCTCTTTTTCCCCTTCACCTATATGCATAAACTAATAAAATATCAAAGAAAGAATGACAACTTTTTTGATATCTAATATATTTTGCCCCTAGTAGAAGGAAATCCATCTGTAAGAAATGATGCCATCGTATCCTAATTAGTGAAATTGACATTCCCATGTGGTTCATAGTACGACACACAGAGAATAAATTGTCAGAGAAATTAAAGCTATCACAGCTGGAACAGCTAATTTGAACTGGTAAGAAAAGAGTATGATAACCCCCTTGGTGTCACACATAAGTAGACTAGTGTTATCTCCAAAACACACAAAGTAATAACGTTTGGGCTTGGATAAAGATATCAGCTGTTCTTTTGTGATAAAGGAACATGCAGTGAGACAGACTAGATAGCTGATTGGATGCGATATGGTTTGTTTTGTATACACCCTCCCCCATACAAAAACACACATTGCTACAGCCAAATGACTCACCACCCTATCACACAGTTAGGCTATCATGGCTCTGTAAAGTTGTAAGTACCATTTAAAGCTACCTCATAAAACCTCTGTGTGGGCGAACTGGCCGGATTCCACAGTCAACACCATCATCTTCTGAGTGTACAATTTTACCTGTTCCTTTGTCCCCCATAGCAAGGTTGGTTTCAACCATACAGCAGTGCCACCTGGCAGTTTGAAGCAAACTGCATGGATGAACTAGCACCATGGTTTCCACACAGAGCCAGCAGGTTTCTTCCTTTACCAACACTGTGCCCATGAGAGTGATCCTTTTTTGACATCTGGTATCATCCATACTAATACAAAGAACCAAGGACAGAGTCTGGAGCAACCAATCAGCAAAAAAGACAGCAGGAGCACCTGATAATGAAATACTGGTCCAATCAGCACCAAGGACAGATACCAGTTTAATCCAGTCCCTAACAACAGGAGAAAGGACTACCCGCATCTCCCTGGTATAATTATTCATAGTTCTATAGCATGCAAATCAGCATACATAAATTTTATGAGAGGCTGAAACGTCCCTAATGCCTTACTTGCCAGTTGAAGAGCTTGTAAAAGTGATCATAACTTCTCTCCCTAAGCACCAAAACTGAACACAGGCATTTTGATGGGTTGATTTGTGCCTTGTCAATTCTATTGTATGGTCTCTGGTCTTCCCATCGAAGTACATGTATGTATCTTGAACACCTGTAGTTGCTGGGAAAGTGAAATAGGTGACATGACAGATTCTGAAGTACAAATGTAGGTCTATATACTGCAACATACAGTACAACTTAAAACAACAGCACAGATCTATTTTACCTTCCTGCAATTGTATCATTTTTCAGTACATGAAAGCTAGAAAAAACATATTCCTTGTTCATTGTAACCACGTCTGACAAAGAAATATATGCAAATACTTAAAATTAATTCTTGATTACTGTAGTTTTAATGGATTTTTGTGAATCTGGGAAAAGTTCACTTTCTCCTTCTCACAGTAGCAGCTACCAGGGGTACTGTTTGTGTTTCATTCATAGTGGACTACATTGCTTACCTTTATCTCTTCTTTTGTTTTACTCCCATACATACAAGGCTACAATTTCTCAGAAATGTTCACCTTACTTTGGTCTATGTAAAACTGAAAGGAGGGGACAATAAATTGCACCAAAGGTATTTAAAAACTATAAGATTTTTAATTTGATTTATCACGTAGAAAAAGAAACTTCACACATGCCCGGTTTTAAGTTACAACAAACTGAATAAGTCCTGCCCATGTGCATACACAAACATCCCATTTTGTAACATCTGTGCACATTGGTTACAGGAGGCATGCAAATAAAATACCTCAATTTGGTCATAAAAAGGCCATCAAACTAAACTACACATATGCAATGACAGTCCAAATGTGAGGCAATGGCAGTCCCAATTTGGTTGGCCCATACTAATCGTCACTTATCAAATATGTTGTCAACATGTTTGGATGTACGTAAGAATCTCTGGATGTTAATATATAATTCAGTATTTGGGTAGAACTGTAGTGAGTAATTACTTAACATTAAAAAAAACAGTTATGGTGCTGAAATCCCTGCCAAAACTGAAGGAAACTGTTTGCATTTTTATAGCATGTACAGATTTTATAACCATCAACAGTACCTTGATGCTTACATATGTAGCTCTGAGACTCCCAGTTCTTCATCTTGGATTGATATTTAGTCTGAGAAACAATTACCTTCATTGCACTAGCCCACCATCACATGCTGTCAATTGAAACACCTGTGCTCCAAGACTGCTTCCAGTCAATACCATCTTCTCATTTCTGAGAGTCACCCGAGCTACTTTTGCTACATTTTCCGCTCACATTTTATTACCATTCACTGACAGGACTAAAGCTAAAATCCATTAAAGCATTCCTGGATCCAATCTTATCAATAATCTTAAGAAGAAGTTTTCTTAAATCAAATCACTCCCTTCAGTCAAGGCCTTCCCAAATACAGATGATATCAAGAGTATCATTTAAGTTATACTGTTCACAAATAAACAGATCCAGTAAAACAAGCTCCATGGAAGGAGAATCTACCAGTCATAGAACAAGGGTTACATAAAAACTACTGACAGTGATGCAGTAATCCATCCTGATGGTCCATAATGGTTTCCATTTGTTAAAGTGTTTTCTTATTGGAGCACTATTCATATATATAAAGCACATGTCATCAATGAACACAGCATTTCCAAAGCCATTGATGGATTTACTGTCCTTCGATTTGCAGCAAAGCGTAGAAATATTAATGGCATGGATTAACCAGAGCAAGAAAAGAAAGATGCGCCGTTTGTCTGGACGCATTTCGCTAAGGAAGGATGTCCACAGTGTGACTCCCAGGGGACGCTCAGCCCCACACATCAAAGACACACACGTCAGATTCCTACAGAAGATGAGCAAGACAAGACAGATAGGCATGAAACAGAAATGCTTGGACAGTTCCCCTGGCACAGAATGATCCATGAGCCACCATTCACGGAGCGGGGATCAGCATTAGGGCCATGATCATCAGCATCAACCCATCATCAATGCCACATTATGCAGTGATAAGGAATGAATGCTCCAGCTCAATTGAAAATCCTCACCAATACTGAGTCAACAGTCCCAATCCCTGCAAGGGCGTACAAGTCAGGAAAAGCCTCATACATGGCATACTGAAGACCTGCGGGCTGAACTAGTGAAAATACATGGCTCTTGGGTAGAAGAAGTCTGACTGATGAGTCAAATCTAACACAACACAACATACATGTATTTGAATAAAAAAGTAAATGATGTGTGCCTGTTTCTTGATATGTGTTGAATGAAATTGTTGAGATATGTCAACACATTTTTTAAACAATAAAGCAAATGCCAAAGCAAAAGGGGCCATAGATTACAAAAGTTGAAATTAATATTTTGCAAAATTACTTAAATCTCAATGCAATTTTGTTTGGAAAACCCCTTTTCATAAATTGTCTCCTACATTAGACCCTGTTTATTCTTTTTTCCTTCCTTTTTCTTTATTAATCATTTTCCTGAAAAAGACATTGTGAAACAAGTAACCAAATTGGTGTTGTCCTCTATTGTATTAATTGGAATTACATGGATTGGTTGACATGATAATGTACCAAGTGTCCCTTTTGGATGAGGCTGACAGGGTTATAAACTGATTGCAGCATTCCTTATAAGCGCATGCATTACAAATGTCCCTGCATTATACAGTGGCTTTGACAACATTATCTCTCCCCCTATTTCATGAAATATTAGTCCTGCGCTTCAATATGCTGAGATACCATCTTCCCTTTATAAAACCACAGCATAATGTCACCAATATGACACAAATTTCCAAGAATCTTGCATTGCATCTGTGGTGGTAAATTTGATGACACGTCGCTTTTTAATTGAATTTTTTTCACGGCTCTTTCTTCAAGAGCAAACCATGACACCTGTTGACAAAAGAGGGCATGCATTTTTCAGGGCTGCCATAATGATTCTGACAGATCGTAGCCCGAAGGCTAAGAGAGTTATAGAGGGAAGTTCCATGGGAGTTGGCATATCTGATGGTGAGTATTAACATTGGCATATGGCAGTTTAACTTGTCAAAGCAATCACAGGATAGGAAAAGAAAAGACCACGTGGAAGGAGACAGATGAAGGCACTGGGAACTGCAAACATAGACATACTGCAGGCTGGGTCACTTCAGCTACTTGGTTCCTGCATGCACAAAGCACCATTTACAAACTTATGTCAGCACTAAAACACACTATCCTTCTGAGAACAAGACACAGACAGTACAAAGTCTTCATCAAGTCTGATAAATTTGTAGGTATGTTAGTTAGCATACAGACTCAACTACAATCAACATTTATCTTGTCACCTAACTCTTACATCTTAGTTATATGGTCTTGACTTGTTATTTAGATTGAATTATTCAACTTTGCTGTTAAAAAAGGAATTCACTATCAGGTTCTGATCAGTGGTAGGTTTAAAGTAGAAGGAGCACTATATTTCCAGGGCAGACTGATGAACACTGGTGTGGGGTATGTAGTTTTTGTAGAAACTATTATCATAAATATACACATGTATATATAGATATATTTAGAACATCTAGGGGGCATTAATTGAAATTTTCTCATCCCTCCAATCCTCCCTTCATTGTGAGAAATTTTTGTTGAACCCTCCTGACCATTATTTTAGAATTTTTTTTTATTGCCTTCAAGACCTTTTAAAATGGAATAGCCCAGAAGTGTGGAAATGCAGGTCGTTGCTGCTGACAAAGGCATTGATTTGACAAACCTAACCTTTCTGAGGATTAGTCACAGCAGCAACAGCAAGGCCATATAAAGGTCTCTACATCGATTCATTAAAACCAATAGGCTGACATCTCCAATTCGTTTGTAGGTCTGCTTCATGCTGAAAAATGGTTATTCTTTTTAAAACAGGTCACCCAATATGAAAACTTTTCTAATTCAAACAAGAAAAATATTATCATTCATCAAAATAACAATTCATTATTATGGAAAACATGCCACATTCATCATCTTCAAAGAGATGGTAATGTTTGTAATAGTTAGTTGTTTGCTTGGTTTGTCACTAGGACTACTGCTTACAAATTCCAGTTGGGATGGTTCTACATGCTGCCTGGAATTTTCAAAGAAAAATACACAATACTCAATGACTATGAATATGCTATGACTTAATGATGTACTGAAGTTTCTTGATAAACAACAATCAAATGTGATGCTTTCCATATTTTTGAACAACTTTTGGCTACCTCCACGTTGGCTTTCATACTTTTCTTTATGACTGCATCAGTGACCTAAGAGCCTGGAATGAAATTGTCCACTTTCAGATTTACTCCATCCTATACTATGCCAATTACCCATGCAGTATGTCTTTTTAAAAGTATTGTGGATTTGACAACTTAACATTTGCCATTACACGTATCGACAGGGCAGACAAAAGACGGTATAACTTTTCCTCAACATTTTCACCCAGGGAGATGGGATTAAATTTGGCAGCCTTTGTTCATGATTTAGGTCAGTGACTCCAATTTATGGCAGGGGTACAAAACGTTTCCCTCTCTCCAGCCCATTTCAGCTGACTCTATATTGTTGGTCACTTTTCTGGTCATGCCTACCGACATGTGACACAATGCAAGATATGTGCACAATCTTGGGGCACAGAACAGCTCATAAAACAAGCTAACAGTAGTGCTCAATACCATTATGGGACTTGGTGGCCTTTAGACTGCTGAATCACACACTCAATTCTCCCTTGGCAGTGCCACCATCTCTCAATGACACCTTTGATCAAAAAGGCTCAGAATCTAACTTGACTGGAGCTGGAAACAATGCAACCTCAAGGGTAAGATAGAGACAAGTCATTAGAAGCCGTGCCAAAATTGAAATGACATCACATCCCTGCATGGCCTATGTCAAGTAAGCTGCATGTTTGATGTGGCACAAAAAGAAATTTGATAATTCAACTAATCTTTTGTGAATCAACCAAGTAATGATACTGTTGGAATAATACTGTGATTGCCAAAAATGCCAGACTGGCTTTAAGGGCAAAAGCGATGGCAAAGACAAGGATTTGGTGTTGGGATTCATTTTCCTTGAGGGGACAAAAATGATAACTATATGAATAAATTGTTTGTGTTATAGTGCCGTATACTAGGTAGGTCTTTTATTCAGTTTGCTAGTGTGTTCCCATAGGACAACTTGTAGTTGCTGGTAAAGCATTAACACTTGAGACAGGTCAGCTATGTTATCATCACTATGAATGACCTGGAATCATTACTGATAGATTACACTTTTCAGCTTATTCATTTCAATTAGATCTTACAAAACGTGATGGAATAAAGGAAAATCTACAGTATGTGTATAATTACCTGCTTTATTCTGAAGAATCACCAGATATAAGGCACCCCCCTCACAAATAGACTTACCTCAGAAAGGTAAGTCATTCCATTTCCTGCTGATTACCTGCCTTTTCCCCTCGATTTTCCAGGATTATTGGCACACACACACAAACCCTTCTACATGTCCATGGTGCTGAAGTAAGTGCTGTGATGAGCGGAACCCACCGAAGCATTCAGGTTTGTCGTTGTTTATTCAAGTGCATCTACAGAGCTCTCCCTGCACTGCTTGATCATCAGATTTGAATGTAATCCAATGTTGTGCTCACTCCTGCTATTCGTCAGGAGTCTCAACACCAATCAATTCCACCATTTCTCTACGTCTCCATACTTTCCACTCTGGTGATGAGGGATACTCCCCACTGTGGATGCTTTAGAAGTTACATCATTAACCAGTGAACTTCAGTGCTCACCTTATGACCTACCATGGCATCATTAGGCCACTGCAAGTTTTCACCTGGTTCAAATATTTTGTCAAGCCTTTTTGGTGATTAGTTAAAAGCAGTTATCATATAGTAGTCTTACTACAGTTTGGTTCAACCATACTGAGAGTTTACTTTAGGAGGGGATTCTGCTTTAAGTTCTATCTAATCCAAAAATATGTAATGATACACTCATCTATACTATTGACCCTGTATCATAACAATTTCCCCTTTTCATAACAATTGTATGACACTTCACAAAGAACTACATAATCTGACTTTGAGTTTTAACCAGAGTTAAATTCAATTTTTCTTTAGATACCAGAAATGTCAAAACTACTTGGATGTCATAGTTTACTTTTCTGTACTTTAGCTTGTTATTTTTAAAACCAGACAGATAATTTATTTTCGCCTTTGAATGTATCAAAGAGATAAACTAATGCTTCGGCTGAAAGATACGCCTATTCAGTCCATTCAGCCATTCATGTTTCATTCCTTCTAAAAGGGTCAGGGATGAAGACATCTGCTTTTGACAAGGAGCCTTGAAGAGCCCTGGCAGTAGGTAATGAGGTTAGTTCTAAGGACGCAGCAGCTCTCTTACACACTTGCCAAATCATACAAAAACATGACAGCACTCTAAGAAATCGTATATCCTTCAATGGGGAACACCAGAGCAGAAATTTCAAAAGGAAAACAAACTACAAAAGTTGTTATCTCTTTTTTTTTCTAAAAGTACATTGAACTCTGTCAGATCTTGTTCTTCATTGAGATATTTTACCATATTCTTGGTGTTTTTCTTTCTTCACTGGTCCTTCTGTGGGAACTTTTCAGTCTAGTCTTACTTTGCTCCTTCAATCCCTCCATTCCCTTTGCCATTCAGTCTCTTTCACTGCCTTCATTCCTGGACAGGAGGGTGACATTGAGATGGCATGCGGGATGTCACAGGAACGAGGGAATCCACCCATACAGCCATCATGCTCCACACAAGATGTCTCCTGCTGAGACTGACATTTAGAATACAGGGCTTGTGGTTGTCAGCATTGGACTGGAACCATGGTGTGGATTACCACACCTTTTTATAATCACATGTATGAATGCTAGAGTCCTTTAGGGCTCTTTTGCAATATCCTCCAGGCTCAACTTTATCTTAGGAAAATGGAAAAGAGGGAGAAATAAAAGCTTACCAGGTGGTGCATGGTACACTGAGTGGCTTTTAGACCTAAAGTGTCTGCATTTGTTATTTATTTTATATTCAATGACTGCTCTGGCTGAAAAAATTAATTTATACTTTAACAGAGTACCAAAACTCAGTCAACTCAACCAACACTTCAAAAGAACAAATTTCTTTTCTAATTTCTTCAAATTCTAAAACTTTTTTTTTATTTCAAGACTTTTATTTTTGGAAGCCAGTCTAAAAAAAATAGTAGCCCTGTGATGATGAGGATTAGGATTGGTTCAGGATGACACATCAAAACTATCCATGCAAGCTCCTCTTATTTAATCAAGCTAGTTTTACATTTAAGCAGAGTAAACTCCCTACAGTGAGCAGAATTTCAATTTTTGCCAAAGTGTAATGAGCTCAGAAATGGTGACATTTCCAGCATGGGCTTGTTGAAACACCACCTTGACCAAGGCAACCTGGTTGTCTTTCCATTTAATTTCACAAGTTGCCTTGCTTTAAGGCCACACACATTTGATGAAAGCCATATCTTCATTAACTTGGCTTATCCAATTAATTACTCACAAAATTTAGGGGTATGAGATGGAGGAAACAGTGAATAAAATAGAACATTTGAACTTGTGCTGTATAAAAAGCCTCAGTCTATTATTTGCTGATTGCTGCAATGCTACTTGTTTCATTCATGTTTGTGAGGAATCATATAGTCTGATTCAGAATGTTTTGTGAATAATTTGCCTCTAAATGTTTGTGAATACTTTCTATCTACATGTATGTCTTGAACATGCAAAAAATCAATCAAATCTTGGAGCAAACTTTACAGTTACATTTCCTTCAAAGAACAATCCTGAAAGGGCAAAATATCCAATGTGCAGGACTAGGCTGTATACATGGTGTACATCAGGGTCCCCAAACCCCCTGTATCTCCAACCTAATCATTTTTCAGGCATAGAAGAGAGAAGTAATAAATTCATGCTTTCTTGCAGAAGACTTTCAGAAGATTTGAATGAAGACATTGCAAAAGAATACATTTGCAGACTGATGCCATTTTCTTCAGGGCAGATTCTGATGTCAGTTTGACAAATATTTTCCATATTCCATTTTGTGGATGAGTGCAAGATTAATGGCAGACTAATAAGCAAAACTATCTCACTATAAATCTTGCCATGCTTTGAGTGCAGCAGTAAATTTTCCAGAGTGGGGAAAAGAAGATGCTCATTAGTCCATGCAGTTAAGTCCCAAACTAAAAACATCTTAAATCAATCCCCTGAAGACATGCTGGGGTCTTCAAGAGGATATTTCCAAACCTAGACTCTGAAAGAACACTTAGGTCAACATTGTCAGAGTAATACATGTAGACAGATCAGGGGATATGTCATAATTTGCAAAATATAGGAAAACAAAGGAATGTTTTTTCACAACACAACACAACACAACACAACACAAGATAAAATGATACCAAATAGTACTTTTCATGTGGAAAGAAATGCTTTGAATCTGAAAGTTTTCAAAGCTGACTTTGGAAGGCTCCTCTTGTGAGATGGATAGAAATGCAACATAACCTCTCCTTTTGAATATGTTTAGAAAAGTGATATATGACTAGGCCAACACGCAAATGAACCTGAAGAGCTTTAGTGTTTAGCGCATGCTATCCATTATTCTTGAAATATTTTCATTCATAAATGAGGTATTGCCAATGTGTACAATGTAAGCATGTTTGTAATCTTTCCAAACATTTTTTAAAATGGGAGGCTGTGAACAATTTGTCTGTATCATGATCCACTGTATTTCTAACCAATTGGAATTAAGCTTGTGAAGGGTGGTAGACTCAAGTGCAGAGGAAATATATGTGGCAGCATCTTTCCCCCATAGATCTAAGTCTGTGCCTGTAGAAGTAACTGAAAACATGTTCATTCAAAAGTGAAAACTACTGCTTGTTCAGGAGATAGCTGATTGCAGAAAATTATCTTGGTTATATCTAATTTCCTACCAGAAATGTTAGCAACAAATTTTAGAATCATGACTGAATAAATCTTTTGACTTTTTGTTGCAAGTTCTGACAAAAAATGTAAACGACATTCATGCTCACATCGGACGCTGTCATACACGTTACAGGGCTAATAATCTTTCTTGTTATGATTTATGGTTTGCATATTGGTACCTGTCCCAAGTGGAACAGTTTCACAACATGCCTCATCAGTCAGCTGACCCACCCTCTCCCCGGTTAGCCCACTCTAAACTCATTAGATGCTTCCTAAACACACTTATCTCAATATCTTACTTGTTCCTAAAGGAATAAAAGGATACACACTGGGTTTTTACTGTTATTCTTTTGTTCCTTGGTGTTTTTCTTTCTTTCAACACTAGAAGCCTGTTACAGGCTCTTGTTGCATAACCCCACATGTATGTAAAATCAGGAAGAGTTAATGGCTTATAGCAATGAGTGATGGAGCAAAATTAAACAAGTTAAAAATGACTGTATGTATGACTGTATTTAATGCACTCTGAGTCTGAGGGCATCCATTTCCCCAGCCTCTATATATGCTAGCCTTTTCCAGAAAAAAAAAAAAACGAAGCTATTCCAGGTTCTGGCATGGTGTGGATTATGGCATGAAGGAATGACATATCACAAGCTTGAAGCTAGACAAATTTGGTTACTTCACGAAAGCAGGGCTCCTGCTGCTGGGGGCGATCAAGATTTCCAAGCAATTCTGGAACATAGAAAAGACTCCAGGCTTAGGGTTGAAGAGAGAAAATCAAACTCTGCTTTTAAAGGATTTTGTACTTATATTCCTGGCACTGACAACTAAATAAATGCCATTCTGAGGTAGAGTCATGCTTGATTTTCATCACTCTGACTTGGTATTGCAAATCCTATTGAATTGGTCATGTGACACAAGATAATTTCCGTATATCTTTATGTAGAGTACACAATGCCTGTAATATTTGTATTTATCAAGCGTTGTAACCTCCCATTGGCAAAACACAGCAGCTTGGCAGGCACATGGGTATGATACATCAAACAACATGTTACACTTAATCCCAGAATATCTCTGAGTACTGTTTAAAGCTATCTAATGAAGAGACATTAATTTTCTGTGTACTGAAATAGAATGATGTCATACTTATCAGAGAGTTACATACATACATTAGACATTTAATCAAGAAGATTCTCCACTTTGGTTTCAGAATAACATTTTTTTCTCTTCAAATCTAAGAAGGTCTTTGTAAGCTCAGTTCAGAATCTGATGATACTTGAAAAGATTGCTTCTCAAGTTACATGTAGTAGGATAGCTACATGTATAAAGAGGTAACAAAAGTGGAATAAAGTGGAATTTTCAAATTATAGTGAGGTTCACTTAAGAGAAATGATAGAAAAGTGCAAAGGTCCTGCTTGACTGATTTTTACAAGCATCTATGAAGAGTTATCACCTAGGAGTAACGGACTTAAGATCAATATAGTATGACAGTTGTCTCGAACAGCCACTTACATGTACCATCCCTTTCCTTTCTACTTCTTCAAGGTCTTTTTTTTCATATCTAACAAATGGACTGGAAAGAGAGAAAGAAAACATTAAGGTGGCTCAAGTACAGCAATATCCTAATATTCTATTTTATAACAATATGTTTAGTTTAATGCCATGTGTCTTTCATGATAAAGTGGAAAAATGAATTTTTGATATCTTGGTGGTCTAGTACCACATATCCATGACAAGATCCCCTGGGGTTATGACAAATGCCTTTGCTATGATTGGCAATCATGGCCGTATTGTGCTCTCCTCTTATATGCTGTCAGAGCTTCTGTCATATGAATAAAATATGTCACTTGGGGATGCAATGGCAGATGCATCTATGCCATCAGAGAAAGATAACTGTGCGAGATTAATAGTTTTTTTTTCATCCTTTCTGTTATGACCTACTTCTTTCAACAAATTGCCAGAAACTTGATGCATCCGTGATGAAGCAGAAATAAAACCATATAATGTTTTGTGACGGAAATCAAGGCTTTTTCATGCAAAATTAATGTAATAAGGTGGTTATAAAACACCTAGGTGTGTCAAAAGTGTTTTATTCATAACCCTAGGTACATGTAGATTCATAGGTGGGGTTGTGGTTAATATGAATTTGTATAAGCAAGTTCCAAGGAAAATGTTTATTCATATTCAAAAAAATTCACACAGTCTACCTGGCCTGAGCATACTATTTTGCCTTAGATCATGGAAACTTTCCCCCAATTGTTATTTTGTTGCCACATACAGGCTTGTTTTTCATTGTCTTTCAGATGAGTTGTGTAACTTACTTGCTAGTTTTATTTTCATTTCATTTCCTTGGCTACAGGCCTAGACCAGAAATATTTCACCCTTTAAGCCTACAGCACCCAAATGGACTTAAGTGAAGTTTGGAGCACTACCTGTCGTTCCACAGGCCTTGATGGATGGGGGAGAGAACTTTCTTCACAAAACAACCTCACCTAAGTTGTCGATAAAGATCCCCACACTAAGCAATCAGCCCTAATCCCGCTATCTCCTCCGCACCACACATTGCACTGTCAGCTACACCATAAACTCACTTCAATTATACCAATTATTGATAAAACATTATGTACAGTTTTATGATGATGATGATGTGTCTATCAATAAATTTTAAGTCTACTTATTATGAGTCCATCCCGTAAACGGTTTTCTTTTCATGCTTTGGTGATGAATCAAAGATTTCTGACTGGATTTGCTGTATTATCTCTTCCAAGCACCTGACACTTTGTATGTTAAGAATGGCAGGAAGTGAACCAGAGTCATCTTAAAGCTGTTGATCATGCAAGTATGACTCACTTGCTCTTAAATGCTTATTACATGATAGCAATTTGCGATATATCAAAGGAAACAATAATTCTAGCCATACAATGCAGTGCCACATTTTGGGAAGTTCATCATATGAAAAAGTCACAAGTGGCTGCCCAAATTTTTTCGAGTTGTGCATTAGAACATGTACAAGTTGTGTATGGAGTTTTGAAAGTGGTACAATAAGGATGCTCTACCTCTCAGCAGGATACTTTTCCTTTAAATAGACCACACTCTTCTTAAATTTAGAAATGCCACATTTTGTCCCACTATTTTCGTAATTCTAAAAGCAACCTTTACTAAATCTTTTACAGGGTTTTACTACATAATACAAATCAATATATCCTATAAGCAGTGCATATCATAAATCTATTTTAAGATGCAAATGAACCACCCCAGCAGACTCATAATCAACAAATGTTTCTGATCAAAACATAAAATCTAAATAACAAATAAATAACAAAACAACAAATGCAGGTTATGATATACGAACAGCTGTGCCATACATAATTCAAATAAATCATGTGGAATTAATTAGACACCAAAGACAATGTGCTCAAAACGATGTGTTAATCTTTGCTCTTGTGATTAATGCTAGAGATTTTAATTAAACGTGACTTGTAATGAGCTTTATTCACAACCAATGTGAAGAAGTCACTTGGCTCTTTAAACCATGAATTTCATATCGGAGACAGCAATTAGGAAATGGCAGATTGAATATTATGGGCAATTTACTAACCCTTAACCCTGTACCTCCATTCACTGTAGTTTTTTCTTCATTTTGTAGAAAAAAAGTGAAGACTATTGCAGATTTAAGTTTGATTTTTAGTACAGGTAATAAAGAGATGTGCCCTAATCACTATGGAATAAAACTTCTTGACACTTTTCCTTAACTTTTGCAAAGTACAACTTTCTATCAGTACAAACATGTGTTTTCAATCTAAAAAAATCAGTATTTTCAATTAAAAAAAGTTCTAAAAAAGAAAAGGAATTTCGAGTTCAGTTGAAAATTAAACCAAACCAGAAATTAAATGGATTGGCTTGGCTTGGCTTAATCTGTTCTGCTGTTATTAAACCCAACACCAACTAAATCAGCTTTTTTTGGCACCTTTATACAGATTGATTAGATTTCTGAACCTATGGAAAATGTCAAACCGTGGGGATGTTTCATTGCCTCTTTCAATTTTGACACCTTATGAATTGTACTGATCATCCTTTGAGGATATGGCCAAGACTTACCACAGTTGCAGAATGGATGGGGTAGAAAGAGATTCACTACAAAGTCTACACTACCCACACCTCTAGACTTTATCATTCTGCATGACAACAGATCACTTTGCTCACAGCACATTAAGATATCGTTGAAATTCACAGCAATAAATTATTACATAGCCATAAATTACTACATATTTGTCTCTTCCAAGGAGGCAAACTTTCCCTCTATGTGTGTTTGAGCTATACTAGTATTTTTATTCAAATATTACCAAAAGGACTTCGATATGCAGGGCCTAGGTGTCACAAGTTGTTGGATATTATCAGCAGCCACCACGTGCCCATAAAACTGGTGTGTTACTCTGAAGGACAGTTATACCAGTTGATATATCATACAGATACAGATTCTGATACAGATCTAGATCGTGAGGATTACTGTAACTGCACTTGACTTACACAGAAGGTGCAGACTCTGCTGAACAGGTGCCTTAACACGAGTGCCTTATAGCACACAGGGGGCTGTATCGGCACCAGCACAGCTTCTCCCTTTACAACCTTGACTAACACAGTTTGAATGCTTCCACCAAAATGCTAATCCTTGTTTTATATTCCTGCTATAAACTAGAGGCACACCTTGGCCTGGGTTTGTAAATATCTCCCCAAATACGGGTGCTGCAAGCCACAAATCATGTATTTATGTCACCCAACTGATGTTACTAACAAATGGCACAAATAAAATAAATCCTTAACATAAATTTGGAGATGTATGTCATAAACTAGCTCTCTTTGGTGACAGTTTTGTTACCCGTGGAAATTAGAAGGCATTTTTCACCACCACATCATTTCTAAATGGTGAAAAGCATGTCATCATAGTGGCGATTTAGTGACAAGTAATCCCTCCACAGGACCACACAGTACAGTAGGGAGCTCCAAAGTTGGGGAATACAAAAGCCAATTTATGTGTTGGGGTTCTGAGGCCTGATATGTTACTGTTGGGGGAGGGGGGGGATGCAGTCTAAGGAAAGGTAAGCCACTGATCCTTCATGCAAAGAGATCCCCCTTAGCATCAAAGCACATACCATATATGTAACGTTACTTCTAAAAAATAGAAGTCCATTGTGCAATGCATCAGCAGCTTGTTCTCAAGTCTTAGACCTGCATGCTGAGTCACGCAACATGGTTTTAAGGGTATATAAGTGATTCAGATTCAAAACAAGGAATGGAATATGCATTCTAAGACAAAAAACTATTGAGAGATTACTCCACAGCATTAAGATAAAGCACTATAATTTTAAGATACATAGTGTCAAACATTGCCGGCCTTTGAAATGACATGCTCACTTTTTAAATGACAGTCATACAAATGTATATTATATATCTTGAGATTTGTTACCGTGCACTTATTACAGATGGCATATACTTCTTACTTAGAACAATTGCTTAGCATATCCAATGGTTTAGTATGACTTCATATATAGGATGACATAAAAAAATGAAGACCGATAATGGAAAAGATACAACATGGCTGGTAAGATGTCTTGCTTCCCCTCAAGCCTTTCTGGTCTATCATCCAAGGATGGGGGGAGGGGGGGGGCTTTGCAGCTGAGTGTACTGGCTCCCTCCATCCATGTGCCCTAACTAGGCCCTTAGCAAAGGATTTGGGACCATTCAACTATGTTATCTGCCTCTTCCGAGTAACAAGCTGCCTGATAGAAAAGCTGGTTTGCCGCCTTTTCCCTAAAGCTCAAGCCTTTTGTCAGTCAGGGAGTAAGTTGATAAACCATCATGTTCTTTCTGTTCAATTTGCTGTACTACTATTTGTCACTGCTTTATTTTCAAATTTTAGACATCTTGTCTTTAATAGGACAATCTTGTTACCCGACAATCTGATTAGGGAATATCCATGAAATCAAGTTGCTGTGGCCTAATAAACTTTATTACAGTGCAATATCAGAAATAATAGAATGAGACTTAACACAATTACTCCCAAGATGGGCAAGATGATGAACTGTGAGAGTTAAGAGTCAGAATACTATACTATGCCTGTTATATCTCTAAGTGTTTTCATTATTATTTTCTTCAAGCTTGAATGTCATTTGCACCCACTGTGATTCATAGTTTGTTGTTGTTGTTACTCCAGTTTCCTCTTGTGTCATTAAGCCCAAATATACATCACCTGAAATTCACGTTTGGCATTCTTGTCCCAGTGGAACTTACCAAATGGCATGGGATCTAATTTAAAGTGTAATAAACCAGCAACAACTGGTATAAATAGAGAATTATTGTAGATCAGCTCAAAGAGGTCTGTTCTCCCTTTTCTTACTTCTTGTGGTTAATCCTACCGATACAGGCAGATGAATTTTATGGCATTGTGACAGGATTCAGAAATAAAGCATATTTGTCAAAGTGTCAAGGTGAAGCACTTATTTAAGAGGTAGGTGCCTAATTATGCCTTTCAGTCCCATAAATAACCACCCTATCATACACAAAATGACAGAAGTCTTTTTATACTTGTCGTAATTTACTGGGAAATGGATCCGAAATAAAACTTCCATTAAAACAGTTTGCAGGTGTGAAAAGCTAACACTATCAGCACTAAAATGTGCCTGCCAGCCAGGATTTCCCTGCTGCCATGAGGCCATAGTTTTTAAAAAGAAACTACCTGGGGTATCTTTACAGTCCAGGTGGCCAACAGAAGCATCTTCTTCATTCAGGCAGAGCTAATTCAATCTTGTGTTATTCCATGATTTTATGGGTTGTTGTGCTGCTCTGTGTGCTTATCTGTGCCTTGTGGTGTGGTAAAATGGCAAGAAAGTCAGCGTAGCAAACTAGGAAATACCAACTGATATCCTTTCTTAGCCTGTAGCTCATAAGGCTCTGAATGCACATCCCTTCATGTCCTTGCTACGTAATACCAAAGAAAGCAAGACTGTCCCTGCTTTATTATACATCAGGTATTATGTATATATTATTATATTAAATACCATGTGTTGAATGTAGGGTAACTCACTGTTTGACTCATTTTAATTTCATATATAAAAATGCATGTTTGATCTGATTTCTTCTTTTTAAGCATGGCGTATAGGAAAGAAGTAAGGAAAATAGCATCTAGCATATGGTAATAAGAGTTAGTTGAAATATCAACAGTATCACATTTTATGAGAAAGAAGTTTGAAGATCTCAGTTTAATTTGGAATGTTTTCAAACTTCTTAAGATGCACTCTATAATACACAAGATATGGCAAAGTTGAAACCTTGACATCTATTTACTTTAAGAATGACACAACACGACATTTTGTCTTGAATTCCCTTCAGGCATGAGCACATAACCATGTTATATGTTTCAAACTCTTCTCCCTGACATCTTTATGATGCTGGCTGATACCTGAGAAAAAATATGAGAATCCCAAAAGGGAGCCCTTAAGGGCAGGCTTAATAGAAAACACCCCTCTGACAAAAGTACCCGGAGAGAGAGTATCTTTATTGGCCAGCTTTTTTAAACTACCTGGGAATGGTTAGAGAGAGGCCCATAAAAGAGCACAATAAAAATAACCTCCATTAAAATTGTTGTACAGATAGAAGTAATAACTGCAGTGTGATGGAATATGTATATGTATATATATGGGTAGGAGTTGAGACTGTGTGGAAGAACGTCTGCTTCAGGAGCTGATGAACACAACTGCATCTGCAGAGACAGAAACACACAAAGCACCTGTGAGCTGGCATACATGGAAGAAATTGCAAAGACTATGCAAGACTCCTGGGAACAGATGAAAAGCAACATACTAAAATGGATAAATTTCTTTGGCCTTAAGGCCACACCAATTTAATTTCTTGGTTAACGGATTTTTCTAGAAAATTAATGGGGCGGGCGGGCGAAAAAAAAATAAAAATAAAAACTGGCACAGGCATCCAAAATGGTACGATAGGAGCCATTAAGTCAACACACCAGGCTGGTTCAAAATTTAAACAGTGAATTTTGAACTTTTAATGGTAGCACTGCTTTGAAAGATGGAATGACTGTAACAAGTAATAAGAAAAGGACTGTTTTCAACTGTTCAGGGCAAAATATGAGCATTTTGCAGTTGATTCTGAATTTTTATTTTTATTTGCAAATCAGAAAAAAATGAAGAGGCGAATCCGTTAACCAAGAAATTAAATTGGTGTGGCCTAAGCTAGTCTTTTAACGAAATAAGAAACCACATCATACATTCAAGGACACCAAAGGAAAGGACTGTTCAACATGTTACAAACTGCAGTCTCAAACTGCAGTGCGTCTAAATTTAAACTACCTTTCCTGTTGTTGTGTTCCTGTACTGCGTGTGGGTGGCGTGGGAGGAGTCGTAGGCAGCTTATCCTTCCTCTGACATTTATATAAGCCTAATAATATATCCGGACCTTTATACTCATTATACACCGGCTATGTGTTTAATAAGCCAAAGTGACCATATTAGGGAATATGTAATCAAACTTCCTGTACATGAAAGGGGGACTCGGTAGCTCACCATGCTGAAGGGAAATGTTTACATTAAGATCTGTACAAAGTAAGAACCACGTAGTGGCTTAATGGTAAGGCATTTCCTCTTGTTGAATCACGAAGTAGGGACATTTCATGAGTTATGCAGAATAATGATGATATGGTCCTTTGGATAAAAATAAATAGTTCAAGGGTTCAATTTATGTTTGACGACAGCTACTTTTAAAGACAGTTGCTAAGGATCATTATGATGGAGACTATATATCTCATTCCCACCCTATGCCTTGGAATGCCAGTTCTGAAATTGATAAATTGGCTAGTGGACAGGGAAGTAACTCCTTTTCAAAGCGCACTTCAGATGAAATGCCCCCCTCCCCTGTAGATATACTGTCCTCTAGCCTTTGAAGGACAAATCCAGCATTTACTCCTCGACTACTGACCTATCAATGCAAGGATTCAATCAGACAAGTGAAGGCTAATCACCAATGCGGATATTAGTACAGCCTCCCCACAACACAAACCTTTACAGAGTGGGTCATGGACCACACCTTTCCATCATACCACACCGACTTCAGGATAATCACTACCTCCCATGCAGGGAAGGCCTTTCAGTGCGGAGAATGGGAGGTCTTTTAACCCCAATCCAATGGAGATAACTAGTACCTTTTAGGCAATAACATCACAGAGGGATGCCCGACAGGTCCTAACCTCCACAAAGGTTGGAAATGAAGGCTAACATTTTCTTCTGCAAAAATGCAGTGAGGGAGAAAAGTATAGGGTACAGTGCACTACTTGTTGAGGCGCAAAATTCTATGAGGAAATTCAGGGTAAAATGAATATAGACTCTATCTAAGGCAATTCAAAATGGTGAATGCAATATCAACTCTGGGTAAAGTTGGTGAGGTAAATGAAGAGATCACTTGATAGAATTCTGCATAACACCTGTCGGACCCAAGATGAACCTTAAGGTAAAGTATACAATATGCTTAACATGAAAAACCATACGTTAAAAAGGAAGAAATAGTTGAGAATCTCCCAAGAAGATTTAATTGGCCGATCTTGATGCATTTTGAGCAACTACTGGATAAGCTTCACAAAATTGCTACAGGTTGAATGTATAGATGGTGTCTGGGGTGTTTGATACAAAACTGATAATTCCCACAACATTAGCAGCACAACTAAAAATCATACAACTTCTTGCAGCAAACCACACCAGTCTAAGATAAAGAGGTCACTAAGTAAAGCTGGGTGTTGAACCAAACCCAGCTGCCGGAATTCTAAATGCAGCTGTGCATACTAGGGCTATATCCTGCTGTCCTTTGAAGGTGACTTGTATTTACGAATGAGTCACACCTCAAGCGCTTAAAAAAACCTGCCACGCTTCCCAGAAGGAGCCAGGATACATTCCAACTGTCATGACAATGCAGCTTGTATTGACCATGTCTAAGAATAAGTATACCGTGCCATCTGAATGGAGAGATTCAGATTCATTTTCCAAAATGTGAAGGACACTGTTATCAACAGGGACATATTATGGTAGCTAGCCTTGGTGCTGAAGTTGAGGTGCATTTAGACAACAATCCTTTCTCACACCACTTTTGAAGTACCTTTTCAACGTATTTTTATATCTCTAGCTAACAGACTTGTTACTATCTTTCAAATATTAATATTTTCATTTTCAAGATAATCATGATTTGAACAAGAATGTAAAATGTGTTCCAGACTTGTGGTCCTACCTAATCACAGCTGCAGTGAGTACAGCGTATGCATGCCCAAGGAAGGCTCATGCAGGAGCATCTGTATTTTATCTATATGGGCAGAACATTGACATTAACTGCACTTTCCTCAAGCTTTCCTGTCATCCTATGTAATCTTTTCTTGGACATATGGAGAGTCACCACAATCCTTGACACTCAGGAGGGAATTTATCACCAATTTGGGGTAAAGATGGCTATGATGTTTTGTTGAGGACACCATCAAAGCTGTAAATGTCACCATCCATAACGGCCCCTTAAAACCAGGGATAGGGCGTATCTAATCTAATCCTCGTCATTTCAACATTATGAAAATTGTAGAGGACTGTTCCATTTGAATGGCTTGGGTGAGGTCAAAGTGACAGCTGATATATCTCATCACACACATGTAAACATCAACATGACATCAAAAGGCCTTTATCAGCTCCAATATTTTATCACTTAATTACTTTAGCATATGTTGATCATTGTGTTCTGAACCTGTATTACCTTGAGGTGGACACTGTTTTATTCTAATGTTCATCCTTATGGAAAGAAGAGCAGAAGACCACTAAAGAATTGTACTCATCCATTTACATTTAGACATTGATACAAATCCATGCTGCCCACCCCTTCTTGCTTTCCAAGTGGAACAACTGAAAGAAAAATAGGCCTTTTCACTGCTGAACGTGCAACAGACAAGACCATAACTGGCTTTACGGCCCCAACAGAACTAATCAACCATTACTCCCACTTCACGGGCATCCCAGGAAGACATCATGCTCCACTTTATGCCAGGATCAATGGCTATGAAGCGGCACCTGGACTTTCCAATTGAAATGTAACCATGCAAGTGCATTCAATCCATAACGACATTCCAGGCTGGCTGTGGCTGTGGAATTATATCAAGCAAAACATAAGACTATGAAGACATTTTGTACAGCACTTATGAACACTTACGTGGCAAAATCAATTCATTTTTCTGGTTTGAGGCAAGTAAGATTGGAACATTAAAACAAGGCTCTGGCGGTATTATTTCCATCTACTTCTGTACTGTACAGGAACTGTACATACTTTTAGGATAAATATTGTTTTGGCAAGTGGATCAAAGCTAATATCAGCACACCAAAGGTCTTGACAGTATCTAATAGTACTGTTTGAAAGTACTGTGTTGTTTAACCTGATTCATCATTTCAAAAAGGTTGTGGCTTTTTGGAAAAAAAAATCCACTTGCCACTTGTTTGAACAGACATGAGGAATTGGTCTATCATTGATGGATACTTTTCTTAAAGGAATAAAGTCACGACAAGCTCTTCACATACACTCAAGTGTATGTCAAGTGCCTCAAGGACTGTATGTCATACATATCCAATTTCTCCCCTCCTTACATACTTTCAACTGGTTTTCATGGTTCCCTGGCTCAATTCACTTGCAAAAAAAGAGATAATGCTGTACTTCTTTTCATAAAGTTCAGCAAAAAAGAGTGCTGTGCCCCCTCTGGCTACATGAACCAATTAACAAGATTATCTCACGTATGTTGCCGAAGCCCCAGGAGAAGTTTCGCTTCTGAGCGGAAATGGATGAGGCTGTAAAGCTGAGATTGGGAATGCAGCAATATGCCTCCCGGGTAAAATTTGATTATCATGGCTTTATAAAAATGTAAGTGTGGTGAATAGAGAATGTGGCATCGGGGAGTGGTTGGGCATCAATGCCAGGTTCCATTAGAGGTTTCTACATGGCATCGTCATGGTAATATTTTGGTTACAGGCTTTGTTCATGAATTTGAAATTTGAAGCTTGCAACAGGAAGACGGTCTGGTGAAAAAAGGAGATGAAAACAAATCTGCACAAGCTCCTGTCTACAAAAAAGAAAACAACCACTATTTTACAACAATGGTATCCAATACACACATGACCCTTATACTGGTCTACCACAGTGATAGCAGACCGACAAAACACTTCCAGGTTCCTCTGAGACTTGCAACTTTCCTCATCATAAATGCACAGCCCGATCCATGGAATCTGTAAGCAGTGACAATTGGGAATTGTGACCTTCAAAGGTGTAGTTAGCAACCTTGGTACCAAAAACCAAGATGCTAGAAAATGTTGTATTCATGATTTATTTCCTGAGGGTTCTTAATCATCTTGGGCATTTCCTGGTGCCTCTAACCTCAAAAACTGAACCTAGCTTCGATCTGATTTTATAGCAATGATCATTAGGCTTAATTCTTGCCAGCTAAAACTGGACTGAGATACAGTATGTTTTTTATGATACAGTTAAACTGTCAAGTTACCCAGCAATCCTACTCATCATCTTCTCATAAAGTTTTCCTTTCGACATGTATCTTGATTTGGGCCTGACACACGGCATAACATAACAAGTTTGAATCTCAAGTATCTGACAGCATGTTGTACAAGAAAGTGATGATTAGATTCATCATACATGCGAACGCAAACCGTTTTCCTTTTAAGAAAAGTGGAGCTTGAGGATTCCTCAGTGTCTATTTCTCCTGATACCACTGGCTCAAGGATCACTCCAAGAGACTGCAGCCCCTACCTGCAATGCCAGAACTCAAATTCCTACAACTGGGGAGGGATTGGAACTCCCGGCCTTGTGATCCAAAAGTACAATTGCTGTCTCTAGACCGCTATATGCTAGTGCCTGAATCCCTGACAGTTTAAGCATCATGCAATCAATGATAGTTACAACTGTGACTGTACCTAGGGTATTAAAATCACCTGCAATAACATTGAACATAAAAATGGCTAGATGAAGAATTAAGACCAGGAAGGCTAGATTCTACCTGCTGCAACCACATATAGATTCTTAAAGAAGGTTAAGTAGACAAGACCATTGAAACACATTTATCGTTCTTGATTGAAAATGTTGCAAAATGATAGCAAACTATACAATAGATGCAGATTGATTTGTAGGAATTGGAAAACTAGAGAGCATGTTTACACAACAATAGATTCTGTATGTTCAGGAAAGAAAATGTTCATAGATATGGAATTTCAACACTCCAGTGTTAATTAGTTCTTACCAAGTAACCATGGATGTTCTTGTGAAACTATATCAAATGTTTTTACTTGATGGGAGCATCATGGGATGAAATCATTTAATGCAGGACATTGTTTAGTGGTTTTTGTATGTAATTTGGTGGGATTTTGGCCCCAGACTAATTTTTTTTTGTTCTAACAAATTTGCTTCAAGCAAAGTTGTTGTACATTAGAACAGGTAGGTGCATACTAGTAGCTTGAAGCATTAACTTTCTGTCAAACAATGGGAAGAAAAGCACCTGACATTTCAACATAGAATACTCAAGTCCTCAGTAGCACATATGACCTTTAAGAATGGGATCTCCACAGGTCGTCAAGGAACATCTGAAGGTTGCATTACCAGTTGTTTTTGTGAAGCTTCCTCCTGAGGCTTTGTACTCAGGTTTGATCAAAGGCTTAGGCTGCCTGGTAACATGAAAGAAATTTTATAATAATAAGTGCCAATTAAAGGGAAAGCCTCCAGCTAATCTCTCCTTACTTTGACAGCAGTTACATTGCATTTACCAGCGTGAAAGAAGTGTAGTGTTTTCAATACAGTGGTTTGTTATGCTGCAGGGCATCTGGTTCAGATTCAAATATCGGGATCTTTTTTTGCCTGGGATCAAGTGTGCCTTGACTGTCTCCTAATGCATCTACGCAACCTATGGGACTCACAGACAGACAAATGAGTTACGAGAACTCGTATAACTTTTACAAGATGCAACCCCTCTGTTATTTCTCTAGAGGAAATACTGATGTGAAAGAAGTTTCATCGATATGCCCACCTTGATATAGATGTAATGCTTTTTCTATAATGAAACATTTGGCAGATTTGCAAGTTTACTACTAAAGGGAGCCATGGGCAAAACAAAACTGCCACAAACATTCATGATGTGCCTGTAAAAAGTTACTTTATGCCACTCATAAATAGTGGTTGTTTGCTCGTAATTGCATAATGTATCCCCGGAAAGCTTGTAAAAGTCTTTATGGACAGGAAATTGAGAGTGTTTTCAGGACGCATGGATCAACATTGAAAAAAATATGGTAACCACGCTGTAGTTTAGGGGAAAGATTTTACCTCAAAATTTCCTTAACATCATCATGAAGTGCAGATAAAACCAATAAGGGACAAACCCCTAAGTAACAGAGAGGAATTGCATTTAGCTTTTTCAGGTTTCAGGTTCTTAATGTCCGCTGGAATAGGTGAGTGTACATGTAATGTCTTCTTTCTGACATTAATGATAAATTTATGCCATTAATGGTAAATTTATGCCAAAATAAATCAGGGATTTGGGGTCAAGAAGAGAGTGCATTTTCCATCATAGTTTATATCAAACTGCACATGTAACAAACAATCCATTACTTTGACCATAGTACAAAATCATTTTAAAAATTTATTTCCAAAAGATCTAATTCATAAAAAATGTAGCCACAATCAATTTTGTGAAAAAACTATGCCCATTCCTTATACAGAAGGTCCCACTAAGGAAAAAGTGCACACTTGGCAGTATTCCTTGAATTATAGATGCTTCTTCTAATGACAAGAAGCATTTGTCATCAATTATACTTACACTATATATGCTGAGAACAAAGAGATATTGGATCAGGCTTCTTCATCAAGGACACAAACACAGAATCTGGAGTTATATTTCAGCGCAAACAACTTTTCTATAATGATTTACTGGCTGGTTAGGCATGAAAGTAATGTCCTTGAGCAGATGGTAGGAAACGTCAATGTTCAGCCCGGGGAGACGTTATGTTGTTTTGTGAAAAAGCTACATTAAATGGATATCGTGGTTTGAATTACATATTGCTAATACTACAGAGATAATTACCAAGGCTGATGTACTGTAGCAGGCTTGGTAGGGAGGGTTATGACATGTCAGCACCATGGACACAACAATGTACTGTGGTGGGGGTGGTAGGATGGGATCACATCTCAGTACCATGGACAAAACCATGTATTACAACAGGGGAGGTAGGGTTGGATCACATTTCAGTACCATGGATATCACCATGTATTATAACCATGTATTATAATAGGGGAGGTAGGGTTGGATCATATTTCAGTACCATGGACACAACCATGTATCATAACAGGGGAGGTAGGGTTTGTATCACATTTCAGTACCATGGACACAACTGTGTACTATAGCAGGGGTGGTAGGGTGGGATCACATTTCAGCACAAGGGACATAACAGAGGGTAGAATGGGATCACATTTCAGCACCATGGACACAACCATGTATTATAAAGGGAGGTAAGGTGGGATTACATTTCAGTACCTTGGACACAACCATGTACTATAGCAGGGGTGGTAGGGTAGTATCCCTTTTCAGTGCCATGGACACAACCACATCTTGTAACAGGGGTGATAAGGTATTTGAGTACCAGGGACACAACCATAGCCGTAGCAGGTGTGATAAGTTGGGATGACATTTCAGCATTATGGAGACAAGCATTTCTGTAGCAAGGGTGGTAGCATTTAATCACATTTAACTACAATGGATGCAACCCTATACATTAGCAGGGGTGGTTGGGTAGGAACTAGGAAGTGTCTTTCTGATAGAGCTCTTTTCCACTACCAGCAAAAAGTAACATTCAAACCAATAGATGAATTTGTTTAATAAAGATGCACCGCAGTGTGCATGGTATGAGTAAACATCTGGTGCTACAAATCATTCATACACATGTAACACATATAGCACAGTAAACATGCACAGATAAGTTCTTCAGTAGTTCTCAAACTGAGATCTTTTATCAGTAAACCCTCCACTTATCCATCAAACGAGATAAACCCCATCTGTTAAGCATCCTGACAGGCAGGGAAGTGACCCGGACCTCTCCTACTGCGCAGCACACTGTTAACAGCAGTCGTCTTCCCAGAGGTATACTCCATCTTACAAGAGAAAGCTTTCCGTGATTGATCACGTCCTCCCTGTCCCACACCACCGACACTCTTAACCTTTGCTGCTACCTTGCCGTCCCACTCCATAAACTTTCAATAACTTGAGATATCCCCTGAAGCATTTGCATACGTCTCTGTCTCTGGTAGTGATGTTCCTATGTTTACAGTTAGTCATCATTCTTCTTGTTTGGCTTTGTAAATCACAAGAAGAAATGTTTCAACTGCTTTTTCTGTGCGATTGGCTCATTAAAATGAAGCTCATTAAAATGAAGCTATGGGGCAGTGCATTGATTTCCACAGCAATCCAGTCAAAACTACTGTTTCAAAGCCAAAAAGGGGTGGGTGCTGTAATACTTAATTTTGAGTATCACAGTATCTTAGCCAATCCCCATTTTACCACCAGCTCAGTCCTTTCTTCAGGTAAAGGATTCCACCAAGTAGAAAGGCAGTACAGATGAGTCTATGTCACCATATAGGCTGATTTCTCCTTACATGTTACCAACATCTTACAATATCATCCCTGAAGGACAAAGATCCCTGTCAGAGGACCATGGGTAAGCTGGGTTTTGAACCCACAATCATGTGATCCAAGAGCTGGATTACTAGTTAGTAAGAGCCAGACCCCTTACATACAAAAGGATCTGTCCTCTGAACATAGTTGACAGGACCTACAGAAAGTACAATACCACAAAGGCAGAAGGTAAAACTCCCACCAGTGAAGGAAAAGCCTGTTAATGCGAGGTGGCTGACATTACACAGTCCCTCGTCTATCCATGTACCATCCAATACAGAGTGTACATCATCAACACTCTATCGACCATCCACCCCACTCGCAGGAGTTGGACACTATCCTTAGGGGGGTTACACAGCACAGTAACACTCCATCTTTCTGTTTCCTTGTACGATTAGTCAATACCCAACGCATCAACGGCCTCTCTAGGGAGTAATTAGTATCGAGCATCTGTAGCTGTGTTGACAACTTCAATATTACTGGACACAGGTGACAACTACCCACACAATTATGTCACACCTTACAGAACAATCAAAACAGGTAAGAATCTTAAGGTGCTGTTTTTATCTATTGCAAAGTGACAAATCCTAGAGTAGCATCATGATACATAGCTCTTGCTCAACGGAAGTCAGTTAATGAGGCCCCTCGATGAAGATAAAAAACACCAATCTGGTAAGGATACAATTGAAGACTTATTTAATAATTTACTTTAAAAATGCTGCAGATCACATATGCAGTGTAGAAATATGTGACAAAATATTTAAATATTGGGTATTTCTACTTTACCATTATACAATTTACTGTATTATAATTTATTGCTTACTTGCACATAAAAACTGTTACAGAGAACATTTGTGTATGGAAAATTCACATGACCCATACTGCAGTAGTTGTCACCAACCATCATTCTAGTGACAGGAGACCAACCAATTACCTTAATTGAATATATTTGTGTAAAAAGAATTAAAAAGTGCAACAATAACCTGATTAAAGCATGCTCCTTGGGACCTATCAATTGATTGGCCACCTCTTTCAGCAGTGCTACAAAATGCACTCTAACAGAAAATGACTTGAACACACACACATGAACAACCTCTCTGCTTTCCGCTACAGAACCAACCAATAGTACTGGTGTTGCCTTGCCACAAATCCTGATGTAAATTGTAAAATCTATGGATGTAGAATCAGGTAACATATCAAATAGACAATTTAGATATTTAAATAGAAATGCTTAATGTGGCACATTCTTGTAAATTGCTTTCCACATTAAAAATTCAACAAGGTTCTAAACTGCTTGCTGTTGCTGTGAATTAACTACACTGATAGATTCTATAAACAGCAAACATCTTTATGACAATGACTGGAGAAAAAACCTAATATGTACATGTAAGTCTGTAATGGCAGCAATTGATAAAGAACATTGTCATCCCCGACTTTGATAGTAAGATATGAACATTGATTTTTAAAACTGCCAAAGCTGTTTGCTTGACAGAATATAATATTAAGGATTCAAGGGAACACAGTTGTATTGTATCACCTAAATCAATGTTATTAAATGACATGACAGGCAAGCGATTTCAAGTAATGTTTGTCACCCTGGTAGTTTTGGCTACATCAGCTCTTACAGACATACTTAAGACGTTTTATTTGCATTGCATGCATTTGGAAAAACCAAGGACATTATATAATTTCCTTGGAAAAAACATAAAATTATAAAAACATAAACTTGTTCCACCTGGTCTTCAAAATATTCATTGACAGGTGGACGATTCAACAAAATAACTTTCAAGGATTAGTAAAAAAAAGTTCTTTATACAGTTACAAAAGAACAGGCTGTGTAAGTAGCTACAATAGCACATTGTAATGAAAAATTGAAGCCTGGTGAAAACCTCTTAATATTTACCTTTTTGAGTAATCATGATGTGTTCTTCTTACTTATTTAACTTGAAAGGAATGACATTTATTCCACATTTTGTCATGAACTCCCTTACCCTCACCATGACTAACAATCAATATGTGACAGACAACATTGAGAAATATTACAGAACATGCCCTACCAGACCCTCTTGTCATCGTTATAAACCTGTTATCAAGCATCTAATCCCACAAAGGCCTCATGACTTATGCCAGTATATGTGGCTGTTGATGCTTGTTGATGAAAAATTGATTTTCTTGCTAAATTAGTAAGTATGAGGAATACTAATTCTTGGTGCTGCCTGAACAAAACAAAACAAAGAGATTTCAGACTTTTGGGAAGTATTTTAGGTGTTTGTGAAAAAAGGTTTACATTTACAGAAGATGAAGAAGTGGATAATATTTCTAGGGTGTATGATATAACAACAAGAGATTCCTGAACAGCTGAGATCAAAGATTATCATACACAAAGTGCAAACAAATTTCTTCCAGAAGATAGCAACAGATTAAGAACAGATTCTATTATAAATAGAAAGGAAGAAGAAAAATGCTACATTTGCTTGCAAATGCCACCTTTCGAATTCTATTTGCTGTGAAAAACAGGTTAGTTAATCAAGGTAAAAACATTCCAAAGGCTCAGTACCTCATAAAAACCCATACATTTAGCTATGACAAGTCAGACAACACTCATGGCCATATACTGGTTCACTAAAATGTGTACAGGTAATTGAATCAGTACTGCCAACCTTCTCTTGTAACAAACTAATGTGACAGGAACCCAAGAATCAATGTGAAAGGTTACTGATGAAATGAATGCATTTTGCTGATCATTTTTAAACTTGATTAAACAACTGCTTTTGTACGGCTGTAAGCATTTGTATAGCTTTGATAGATACCAATCCTCAGTTTAACTATTTCTGTCAGCATGTTGGCTTAGCAAGACATTATCATTTTGGGAAAAGGAACAGATTGGAACCTGTAGGACTGACATTACAGAGAACTGTTTCACTCTTCTATCAACACAAACCAATGAAAGCCACAGATGTAAATTGAAGGTAAGCTATAAATCTTGAACAGCTTACCAGTAAGTAATGTTTACGAGTGAAACTCAAGTATGACTTTGAAGTAACATTGACTTTCAAGATAATTTGTTTGAAGAGTCATAATATACGGGTACTGATTATACAGTGTGGAGATATACAGACTTCTGAATGCAGAGAAACTATTATTCCCAGAAAGTGTCTTTGGGAAAAAAAGAAACTGCAGGTAATTACAAAGGCTTGTTCGACTAAATGATACCTCATCATGCATGGATAACAACATAGCATGCAGTAAAAGGAACTCAAAGCCTTTTTCGCTCAATTTCCTTCGAAAAGATGTCATATCAAATCAAACCAAAGGATCGCTGCTGTCTAAACTGCACTTCAAAAGCACCATTATCAGCTGCTACAATCTATAATTAGCCAGGTTTGCGATGCCCCTGGAGGGGAGTGTTGCCGTGGTAGTGCAATTACTGCATGCCGTTGATGTCGTGTGTTGGCGGAAACGTCCCTCTGGTCATTTTCATATCAAACATGGAACCACAAGAGAAATACATCTGTGAGTGGCACTGTCTTTGGACCTGACTTCTGACGGGTTTGCATTTGCTGATTACTTTATCTCAGTAGGGAGCCACTTAAAGGGATTGTACAAGACTGATGGTGCAAGGACAGAAAGGTGAAACCATTAAAGACCCTCATGCCAGAGAGTTTTTCTAACAAGACTTATTACCTTTATTGTGTTGGATATATTGATGGTACTTTAAATTTTTAGATAATTAATATTGAATAACTTTGTTGTCCAAGACTAGATTCCATCTAATTTTCTTCCATCTTGACTCCAAAAGGTGAAACTCACACAATCATGTTGTTGAAATACATTGATGGATGAACACATAATAAAACCTTGGCTGCCTAGAAACAGCTTATAAGGTGGTTTGCAGAGTAACGGGATATGCAAAGTGACTAATTATCTTAGGAACCAAATAATAAAATCTTGGTCATTGATGTATTGATGTTTGCAGCTCAAAAAAGAAGATAAAGGTTTCATTTCCAAAGAGAATTTTGCCCAAAGGGAGAAAACTCAGAAAAGAAAAATTATTGATAGTTATAGGTAATGCACAAAGGTACAGTAATTGGAAAAGACTACATGCACTGTAAAGTATACATTTTCAAACTGTTTCATTACATCAGTTCATGCAGTTATTGCAATGAGATAAAACTGTCTACTGTATCTGGTATATCAACTGTGGTGAGAAAGTGCTATCTCCATCCAAGTAGCTCCTTGCTCCATCATAACACCACTCAGCAATATAATGAAAACAAACTTGGTCATGCATACAAATACACAGATGCCCTTGTTGTTAGCACTTTCATGGATAACAATGATGACCAATGACATTCACTCATCAGTACACATAAATTGTGTGCATTTTTTGACGGACAGTGGCTGACAGCAATGGTAAAAGAAATTAATCATCATTTTTGCATAGTGCAGCACCAAGTTTGTAGAACATTTGTGACATGCCCATCAATTTCACAGGGCAGTTAAGTGTTGTCAGTGGAGAAAAATTATTGCAGCCTTGAATCCATTTACTGAACTCTGTAGTGCAAAATATGTCTCACTTAGGCCACACCAACTAATTTAATTGTATCATTATCCCATTTTGATGAACATGCTATGGTGTACTAAAAGTGTTTGGGCTTAAAACTATATTTTCCTTAGATATTGCCTGAAGCCTAAAATGTCCTAATTTCACTACTTTTGTTATTTTGCAGCCATTTCAAGTCATCTCTTCTGACAGATGCAGTAAATATTTCTCAGACATCTTCTGATGTCCATGGGGCTATTTCATCAGAATATGTACAAGTAAGGAGGCTCAGTTACGATTTTAAGCATGGTCATCAATATGAAAAGAGGAAGGCATAGCAGTTCCCCCAAACAGCAAAAAAAACATTTCTTGACCTGACAGCAGTTGCAGTACATCCTGGTTATGGTGCAATAAATCTTATACGGAGGCCAGAGTTACCATTTCCATCAATCATAAATTGGCTGACAAAACACTTGCAAGAAAACATTTCACTGCACCCGAGGGAGTTTCTTCCAGAGAAAATGCCCCAATGATATCTGAAAAACCATCAAGATATGAGGCATGCTCATCTGGTGCTCATCAGCTCGTATTATCACATCATCTATTTACACGTTTATGAGGTAATTAGTCAAATGGCCCGAGGCACATTCCCATTTTATTGACAGTTGTCTCCAAAGAAAAAAGGGTCATCTCTGGTCAGTACCATGATCACAATCATAATGTAGCTTGCGTTCAAACCAATTAGCCATACTTATTTGCTTTCATATAAAAAACACTGCCCCTCATTGGCTAAATCCTTGTAACTTCTGACACCCTATATTGCTCTTTGCTTTCCTTTGTCTCCAATTTGAAAAAAAATTGTTGTTACTTGAAACTTCTTTCACAAAAGGTGGGGCTATTGTATTTGAATTAGCCAAAACTTGTATACTGTACAAATGTATATTGGAAAACTAAAATTGGAGTGTACTTCCGAGCACTTTGTTATCCACAAGTTTCCTGAGTTACATTATTATATATAACCTATACTGTTAGCTATTTTAGGCTGAAAGCCTCTATTAGTTGCATTCTTTGATCAAAGAAGGTAAGAGAGTACACACCTGATTCTGCTAGAAACAATCACAGCAGAACAGGTAATGATGATTTGTTAGCCACTACCATTGACTAAATGTACCAGTGCTTGTAATAATGTGACTGTAAGTGGGACAGTAATTGCATTTAGAGACGATTTCTGTGAGCTGTCATTGCTCTCTTGTAATGCCAGGAGGACTACATCTCTGCAGAGGCTTGGAAAGTGAGCAATTCTCTGTTTGGACTTCTTCCATTACGAGGTGGTTTGGCCAGCTACAATCGCTTAATGTCGGTGTAATGCTCTAATAAATCCCTTAGGAAAATTGGAAAGTACTTTAGTCACATCAACTACAAAATGTTAAATTCAATCCGTAACGATCCATCAATATTAATAGGATTCCCGCAAGCTTTTCCTGACATAGAACATGTGAAGGTGACTGACCCCAGCCATTTCACTTGCTAGAAATATATTAAAAGATGACCCAAATATTCCTCTGGACGTCCATCAAATGAAGACAGTGCCAAATCCATCACTTATTTCCTGGATTAAGCCCATGTAGGAGGAAAGTAATGCATTTACAGCAGGAAAGGAATAAGATTTTCTTCGCCTTTCACACTTGAATTGACCCCCATCCTGGGTCGAGAAGAGCCTGCCTCTGAAGCCACCTCTATTCATCTGGGACAGTCTTTTGAACTCCAGGGTGAATGCTCCAAACTTCACTTTTCTCTGAACAATTGAGTTGGCCTGCCTTTTTCAGAGTGCTCCCGGTGACTCAGCTGCCCCTAATTCCCACCTCAAACACCAACACAGCCACAGGCACCCTGCAGTACATCTCCCTTTCAAAGAGATTATATTCATAGATGCCAAAGGGCAGCCAGGATGCTGGACTCTGGTGGATTTACATCTGAGTATATCTTTTGTAAATTCCTCCCCTCTCCTGTTTTGTTACCTGCTATCACAAAATATTGAACGCAACAGACAGAGTTGCCATATAATGGCTACATTAGGCAAGAGAAATAGCATATGCCCTTAAGGTTCTTTGAACAATTATGAAATAACCTTCTCTTGAGCTGCTTTTAGTACCACAGATGACCTTCCCAACCTTAAACCTGGGGTAGCTAGAAATGGTCTCATAGGTCCACACATTGAGCAGTTTGCTAAAACATGTGCTGGATTGTAGCTAATGCCAGAAGGAACAACAACCAGGTCTACAGCTTTCCTACGTCCATCCATCATAAACCTTGTATAGGGAGAGTGGTCTTTTGTGAAAACTGACAATCATACTGGAGATCTCATTCTGTATCTGTATAGCGGGTGTGGCCAGCCACCCTTTGGATTACACACCAGCAACATGTAAGAGATGAAGAAACAATTCTTCTTAATAAATCATATACTTTTCCATTTAAAATAGATTAGATACCTTCATTGTAAAAGTGGAACTTTCCTTCATGCAAATTAGCAAGAACCATAACAAATAAATGACCTAAATTTCCTTAATCTTACCAGCTGACTAAAATCAAAATATTTCCTTGCCATTGATTATCTAGCATTGCTGTGGCAGTGCCATTGATAATCTAGCATAGCTATAGTAAGTTATATACCCCCATGTCCAATTCTTTTGCTCCATGAACTTTGACTTTTCTGGTCAGAAACAAACTACTGGGGGGGGGGGGTTAACATTGAGTGTCTCATATAAAATGAATGCTACCATCAAATCGAAGTAAATATTTAAAATTCTGCTTCTGGAGAAGTCAGGGAACCATAATCATACACAGTATACTCCATGGTAGTTAAGTTAATAAGAAGGAAGCAATTACCCAGATATATTCATGATGGATTCCTTATTCATAACCTTTCAGCAGATGGAACATTGTGTATACATTTATGTTCTTGTCAGATGCACCCAGGGCTAGTCTCAAATCTTCAATAACCACTTCAAAAGCAGATCTGTTGAGCTGTATAGAGCTCTTGTCTTCCCCCTTTTCCCATTCAGTGTTCCAGTTCACTTTAGCCAAACTTTTTTTGTGCGTGCGTGCACGGAAAAGAGATACTAGTAAATGAGTTGGATTTTTCTTTTATCATCACTACTACCCAAAACTTTCATTACACAAAAACAAATGCACTTCTGAGACCATCCCTAATCCTGATGCCAGCTGATCTGGAAAAAAGGTGACTACTGAAATTTCATGTAGAGTGCCTCTGATCAAAAGAGGCAGGAGAGCAAACTCAATTTTTCCGCCATGCTCAGAAGGTGACCCCACGCCAGTGGTGCCCATCCGGGAGTCAACAGCCTCTATTTCCTTCATTTCCACCATTTGATCCACAAATTGACCTTTTGACCATCCAAGGACAAAGGGGACGCAGCATTTTTTCAATATTTCTTCCTCTTTTGACGTTGGTTCTCTAAGGGACACAAAAATAGGTCAATAAGAGGAACCAAATTTACATGAGATTACGTGATGATATTTCATGTATAATGTATTTGAACTTGCCAAGGACAAGAGACATAATATAATCATGGCTTCATTATGTCAACTCATCTTCTCAATATGTACTGTTTTATCTGCTGTATTCTCATTCATGTACTAGTATTCCAATAAGTTAATGTTAATTTCCAACCAGACAGTTCCATGATTTTGCAATAAAGCAAAAAGAATAGACAAAGCAGTACATGTACATACCTACGTATGCAATGTAACAGGTAATGTTAGGTATGTAACTACAGTTTTGGTGGAACAGCACAACAGCACAAGATTGATGTTGTTCTCCTGCCTTGCCTGGTCTATAAATGCTCTACATAGACACCTGGTGGGTAGGTGTGGAGGAGGGAAAGCAAACACACTGCAAAGCCCACATCCTGTCCTCATCATCTCCGCTGCCAGAGACAGAGAGACCTTGCTGTCTTAACCTTTTCAAAATATGACAGTCTCTATGCCTGCTCAATCACACAACCAAATATGGGCATTTGCAGCAAGCTTTGGAGACACCAAAGGAAACAAGTTTATACATAAGTATGATCCAAATTGTGAATACCTTGCCTAAATACATGTTGTTTTTTTTACCACACTTCAAAGCACTGTTCTAACCTTCAAAGGATTTTATGGTTTGGTTCTTTTCTATTGGAAAACACCTTTTGTTAGAGGAAGACAACAGGCAGTTCTGTCAAGCTCAGTTTGCAGGCTGGAGAGCATGGTAGCAACTACCAGCAACTACTCAGTGCTGTCTGTCATGCATGTGTGCTGTGTGTGCCCTGAAAGGTAAGGCTTCTTGCATTTGTACACAGATTGAAAGGTGATAGAACATTTGAAATCTTCAGAAAGCAATTAAAATATACATTTGTTATTGTAACTTTCTTAAGACCATAGAAATTGCCTTTTACATACATATGCAAGGCAGAATGATGTCTTGCCTGACGTCTGAACCTAGTCCACCGTAATTGGGAAACTACTTTTTCTATTATATCCTTTGCTACATTCTCAAAATGCTTTCAATTTTTGTGATACAGCAGAGTTTTTAGGATGAAGAAAAGACCCACAGACAAACAGAAAAAGTGGAATCCTTAAGTGAAAAAAGTTTGCAGGTTTATGAAGTTTGAAGTGCCTTTCCTTACCAGTGTTCCAGTTGCTGAGATTGAAACGCTGAGGGTCCCGTGAGCCATAGTGTGTGACTTGGTGGCCAAAAGCCCTCCAGGCATGCAGTTTTGGCCACATCATCCGTTATACATCACAGAGCTCTGGGACGAGGACGCCCTCATCTCTCTCCTCACACCTTGCTTCTGACTTCCTGGAGGGATCTGGTTGTCAAAGACAATTATCATCATTTCACTTTTGTTTGAACAGCAAGGTGGTAAGGCCAGGTGGATTCATTTGCCTGTGTGGTTGTTCTCATGTTTGGATAGACATAAGAATGTGTTGTATACACCAACAACATGGGTACAAAATTGGGTTAGTCCATAAATCTACTAAGGCAATACTGATTTGATTACGTAGATGACATCCTCTGAGCCCACACTTTCGTTCTTTTACATCTTCCTGACTTTGAAAGACTTGGTGCTGCAAGCAAGTGGTAATTTGAGCCCTGCTTCCCTTCCTCTGGCAACTTAGTATGGTCCCAAACTTTTTTTTGGAAATGGACGAAAATTAATATGGGCGTGGATGTCATCTATATAATCGAGTCACTAGGGCCTGATACTTAAAAAGATAGAAGCTCGGATTCACAATCGCCACCTTGTGATCCATGGGGATTCTGAACACTATGCCACTATAGCCAGCTGATTGCAGGCACTAATCAATCAAGCTTGGCTAAATCTTGTAGTCCTGTATTCAGTGCACTGGTGAGATTCACATTCCATGCATGTCAAACTGTACACTGCACTAATTGAAAAGAGCAAGGGTACGCCCCAGTGTGTGTTGGCCAAATTGTTCAACATGCATGATCAGTTGCAGAGAGAGCAGCATGAGAGAGTAACCTTTGCAGCAAGTCAAATGCTTACAGAATAGCAACAACTTTGTGGTAACAAGAAGATTTGAAGCCTAATATAGATATTAAACTGCAAGCCTTGCAGTGGACTTTAGAATCTAGTTAGAAAAGTAACAGCAGGCTGGAATTCAAACTCTTCACCATTTTGTCAAGAAACAGTGTCCATAACCATTTGGCCCCAATAGTCTTTGTAAATGATACCCAGAGAAGAGTATCTTTAATATAAGTTTGATATCAACATAAGAATCCATCCATGTATGCTGGCTCCTTCTGAGTTTGCTCAAATAGTGGAGAATCTGTTTCCCGTAGCTTTAATGCTTTGAGGACCCCTTGATATTTACATAAGGACGTCTTACCAAACTTGAAGGACTTACTCCTGCAATTGACATATCAAAAGCAACTAACGGCTGTATTCGTATAGATCTCTTATAAAGTTAGATAATTTAACATATCCACTCAACCTTCAGGAAATTAAAAGCCAGAATGTTATATGACTGCATCACTCCCTTTTTACCCACCCATCTGATATCCTCTTAGCTCTGCTAATTATCAAAGGGTGCAAAGCCCTGCATGTGGTAATTAGCTACTGCCAGATATTTCACACATCCTGGGGCTTCTATCTATGGTCAGGAAATTTGATATGTCACCTCTAAGCAGAGGCAGGGCTCGAAATTCATTTTTTGGAGTAGGTGCACTGGTCACCCAAACTAAATAGTTATGTGCCCCAAAAAAAATTTGGGGTGCACCACATAAGACAAAAAATAGTAGAATGTCAGCAAAAATTTAAGTATATTTAAGTATACAAAAACCAGACAAAGAAGTTTCAAAGCAAAATGCTGACCTTCCTAAATATATTTAGAGCCCAGCAAATGGATAACATTTTGCTGAAATCGACTGTCCATGGTGCTGAAATACTGGTGTTTTCACTGGCTCTGCTATCATTTTGATTAACCTGTGAATTCAGGATGCTACCTACAAAATGGGAATATGTTGGGAATAACTCTTCTCCATACACAGGCCATCCTGGTCTGATCTTCTAGTTTGTTACATCCTTACAGAAAAACTGAGGAGCAATTTAGCATGTCCTTTAGAGGGTGTAGTGCAAGATTGAATGCGTGATGCAAAAATGACAGAAATGCTGTAACCCCCAGACAGCATTTCAGTGTCTATCATTAACAAGTTATATAACGAAAGTCGACATCCGGTCACAAGGTGCAAATCGTTTTTTTCTAACCTCAGTCCTAGAGGGATCTGAACAACATTATGTGATAAAACATTTATCTGGCAATTTCCTAGAACGGTTAAAGTGACCACTGGACAGATTTGTTCTGACAGAACAAGGTCACAATTTGATTGAAGTTGCCCAGGCTCGTACAACCCAAACTTCAGGACAACGGTTTGTATCTCATATAGCAAAGCAAACAGCCAAGGCTGGCCAACTAGCCAAAGGCCATGAAAAAGGGCTAGTCTGTGAACTGATAAGTTTGGACCTGTGCACATTGGGACATATCCTAACTCTTATCAAGAAATGCAGTGGGTTTTCTTAATGTCCTCAAGGTGTACCTCTTTGAAGCTTCTCAAACATTGCCAAGGGCTTACATCATCCCATTGAGAGACTGAAAACTTTCAGATGCATACAAATCACAGGTCAGTACTATGACGCATACTAGAGACAAAGGATTGAGAACCACTATGTCACTACATAACCAGTACAATGCCTGGGTAAACTCAGTAAAAGCAACCTGCCCTTGAGTACTGCTTTTAGTAAGTACATGTAAATGCAGTATAAAGTAGCTAACCTTAAGAACGTTGATTTTGTAGTGTCCTATTCCCAAACATTATGTTCAGCAACAAATATACAAAATGCAGTCTCCACCATGGGACCCATTTTGGATTATTTCTACAACTTAAATGTATTTTGTATGTTACTCTGTGTTTTTTTCTTAATGTCTTCTAGTAATAAATTCAATAAAAGCACTGTCTTGCTTGTTGCTCGTGCAACAGTAATGTGTTCTTCAATGGAAATTCAATGATGGGCAAAAATTGGAATGGAATTGGGAGTTTATTTCAATTAACATTTGCCCATAATAAGACCCACACCTACAACTACCAAAACTCATAAAGAGTAATACATTATGTATTTCATGATAAGGGATTTTTCACTTTGTTATGATATCAAAGCTGCATTGAAGTATCTGTAAGA
>NW_017803954.1:441093-495544 GCF_001625305.1 Branchiostoma belcheri | reverse complement strand
ACGCTATGACGTCATGGATTCAATCGTACAGATTTGTAGGGCCTGAATCCCTATTTATAATGATATTCAACTACTCGTAGCTAATTAACGAAATAATTTTTAGTTCTCAAATCAATTTTAACAATCTTTTAAAGGTCCATACCATCAAATAAAACTGATACAACTAACGTTCAATCTATGACGTCATGACATCAAACCGACGCAATGTACGTTAGTTTTATCAGCTTTATTTGATGGTTTGGACCTTTAGAAATTGTTAAAATTGATTTAAAAACTAAAAATCATTTCGTTAATTAGGTACGAGTAGTTGAATATCATTATATAAACAGGGATTCAGGCCCTACAAATCTGTATGGTTGAATCCATGACGTCAAAACGTCGCAATGTGCGTTAGATTTCTCAGTTTTGGTTGATGATATGGACCTATAAATGATTGCTAAATTCATTTGAGAACTAAAAATTATTTTGTTCATTAGGTACGAGTAGTTGAATATAATTATATAAACAGGGATTCAGGCCCTAGAAATCTGTATGGTTGAATCCATGACGTCATAGCGTCCAAACGACGCAATGTGCGTTAGTTTTATCAGTTCTATTTGATGGTATGGACCTCTAAAAGATTGTTAAAATTGATTTGAGAACTAAGAATTATTTCGTTAATTAGGTACGAGTAGTTGAATATCATTATATAAACAGGGATTCTGGCCCTACAACTCCGTATGGTTGAATCTATGACGCCAAAGCGACGCAATGTGCGTTAGATTTATCAGTTTTATTTGATGAAATAGACCTCTAAAAGATTGCTAAAATTGATTTAAGAACTAAAAATTATTTCGTTAATTAGGTACGAGTAGTTGAAAATCATTATATAAACATGGATTCAGGCCCAAAAAAATCTGTATGGTTGAATCTATGACGTCATGACGTCCAAACGACGCAATGTGCGTTAGTTGTATCAGTTTTATTTGATGGTATGGACCTTTAAAAGACTGTTAAAATTGATTTGAGAACTAAAAATTATTTCGTTAATTACCTACGAGTAGTTAAGTTAAATATTGAGTTGAACACTGAATATCGAATATCGAGTGTTGGATCTATGACGTCATGAGGTAAAATCGACGTAATGTGCGTTAGTTGTATCAGTTTTATTTGGTGGTATGGACCTCTAAAAGATTGTTAAAATTGATTTGAGAACTAAAAATTATTTCGTCAACTCGGTACGAGTAGTTGAAAATCATTATATAAACAGGATGCAGGCCCTAGAAATCTGTATGGTTGAATCCATGACGTCATGACGTCCAAACGACGCAATGTGCGTTAGATTTCTCAGTTTTATTTGATGGTATGGACCTCTAAAAGATTGTTAAAATTGATTTGAAAACTTAAAATTATTTCGTTAATTACCTACGAGTAGTTAAGTTGAATATTGAGTTGAATACTGAATATCGAATATCGAGTGTTGGATCTATGACGTCATGACGTAAAATCGACGCAATGTGCGTTAGTTGTATCAATTTTATTTGGTGGTATGGACCTCTAAAAGATTGTTAAAATTGATTTGAGAACCAAAAGTTATTTCGTTAATTAGGTACGAGTAGTTGAATATCATACAAACAGGGATTCTGGCCCTAGAAATCTTTTTAGTTCAATTTATGACGTCATAGCGTCCAAACGACGCAATGTGCGTTAGATTTCTCAGTTTTATTTGATGGTATGGACCTTTAAAAGATTGTTAAAGTTGATTTGAAAACTAAGAATTATTTCGTTAATACGCTACGAGTAGTTAAATATCATTATATAAACAGGGATTCTGGCCCTAGAAATCTGTTTGGTTGAATCTATGACGTCATCAAACCGACGCAATGTGCGTTAGTTGTATCAGTTTTATTTGATGGTATGGGCCTTTAAAAGACTGTTAAAATTGATTTAAAAACTAAGAATTATTTCGTTAATTAGCTAGGAGTAGTTGAATATAATTATATAAACAGGGATTCTGGCCCTAGAAATCTGTATGGTTGAATATATGACGTCATGACGTCCAAATGACGCAATGTGCGTTGGTTTTATCAGTCGAATTTTGTGGTATGGACCTCTTGAGAATTTTTAAAAGACATTTGGTTTCTAGAAATTATTCCGTTACTTTGCAACATGGCGTTAATTCTCTATGCATCCACTAGTGTTGCGATCCTCGAAAATCCGTATTGTTTAATCTATGACGTCATGACGTCTAAACTTCGTAATGTGCGTTAGTTTTATCAGTTTTATCTGATGGCATAGACCGCTAGAAGATTGTTAAAAACATTTGAATACAGAAAATTATTTCGTTACTTTGCAACAAGGCGTCTAATTGAAACATGTCGAGTGCGGTCCTGGACGGCATTCTTGAATCTTTGACGTGAAGATGAATCCATGTGCGTTGATTCATTTCGATAGTATCGACCACTTAAAGATTATTAAAACTCATTTGGTAGTTAAAGATTAGAAGATTATTTAATCAAATGAATACAGAGTCTGAAAGGTTGTGGTTTGGTTTGACATACGTACGTGGAATGTCTATTTACATACTGTATGCGTGCTTATTTGCATATATGGGACAGTAGAATGCTTCCGCGCCTGAGACGTATCCGAATTAGTGCCTACCATTCGAATCGAAGGCTCAATCGAAGGCTGGCGAATCGAAGGCCGAAAGGAGGGCTAACTTTAGGTTGGTCAATGCCTGGGTAAACTCAGTAAAAGCAACCTGCCCTTGTGTACTGCTTTTAGTAAGTACATGTAAATGCAGTATAAAGTAGCTAACCTTAAGAACGTTGATTTTGTAGTGTCCTATTCCCAAATATTATGTTCAGCAACAAATATACAAAATGCAGTCTCTACCATGGGACCCATTTTGGATTATTTCTACTACTTAAATGTATTTTGTATGTTACTCTGTGTTTTTTCTTAATGTCTTCTAGTAATAAATTCGATAAAAGCACTGTTTTGCTTGTTGCTCGTGCAACAGTAATGTGTTCTTCAATGGAAATTCAATGATGGGCAAAAATTGGAATGGAATTGGGAGTTTATTTCAATTAACATTTGCCCATAATAAGACCCACACCTACAACTACCAAAACTCATAAAGAGTAATACATTATGTATTTCATGATAAGGTATTTTTCACTTTGTTATGATATCAAAGCTGCATTGAAGTATCTGTAAGAACATTGCCCATAACATGGAGATCTTGTAAGAGATAAAGTATGTAAAACAGCTCACATACAAATCCAGGTAGGATAAGAGACAACATTATCTGATGGATCCATCTCCGTGGTGACTTTTTTAGGTCAGTAGGGCTGAAGCCCTGTAGCACAGATTTTACCATGATGGAATCAGCCATACAGACTGTATATCTCACCTTAAGCATGAATATTTTTAAAGGAAAAGGTGGACTTGTTTCAAGGAAGAACAAATGCTCAGGCAAGAGTGACAATAAGTGAATAAGCCTACATTCCCTAATGCTGTTTAAGCCTTTATTTAGCATAGCACACATTACCTTCTTCATGACTTAAAGGATTGACTAATATGTAAATGACATTTTAAGCCCTGCTTAGATAGATCTGTTCCAGGCTCTTTGGAAACTTGTTTGTAAGAAATTCATCATTTTCTACATTTGATTATTGTCATGTACAACCTGGTTCCTTGTCTCAACACTATATTCTCTTTAACTTGGCAAAAGACCACTATTGGACCCATCAGATGGCATGTACCACACAAGGAACTCAGTCTAGCAGTCAGTGAACCATTTGTGACATGATCTTCAAGCAGATATTGGGAGGAAAAAATCACAATGCCCACTGTTGCTGACATTTCAGTTTTTCTATCAGAACAAAAATATCTAAGATGTGACAGTTGTGTGAAAGGGTTACAGTGAAAGAAGAGGAGATAAAACAAAATCATGCAAAGGAAATCATATACTATTTCTGCTGTGGGAATGGGGTCAGCTCTGGTTTCTTCTGAAACAGAGAAATTGGGTTTCTTCCCTAGACATGCAGAGTCAGCCTCTAATATCAAGTCAGGTAAAATACCAGTTTGTTGGGAACAGCAATATGCAGCAATCAATGTGCATACAGATGGCACTCACAGCAATTTCTTCAGAAACCCTAATGCTGCAAAGATAGCAGGGTACAGTTCTAGATCAAGCACGATTAAAGCCTTTAAGGACACGATTAGCAGCAATTGTTCAGTTCCAATCATCCTTATCTTTGCAGCCTGTCTGATCGCAGCGATCAAGGTTCCATTATTACTGTAATTTGGGCCCGCGAGATGAGGGAAGCTGTCAGGCATGGCACCACTACCCGCGGGGCTAAGTACTGGGTATGTGCACCGCTGGAGTGCAGGGACAGACTTGGTGAAATCATTACATCTGCCACCGAGGTTACTTTTATACAGTGTTTGTGAATACCCCGGTAACACAAGAAAGAACCTTCATGAATGAATTTTCATCATTTTCATGTGATCCATATAAGTGATTAATTGATATAAAAGAATTTTAGGAATCTTACAAGGTTAGGCTTATTTCTATTAGGTCTAATTTCTTGGTTTTCAGATTCATTTTATATATTTAATATGAAAAAAATATACACATGTGTAAGTACCATTCAGATCTGAATCAACCCCAAAATGTTCATATTTTGGCACCAGTTGAAAAAAGTCCATGTCTTCCTACCAACCAAAAAATCAAATTAGTGTGGTCTTAGGAAATCTTTCCTGCTTGAGCATATCAAGTAGGTTTAAACCTTCTTGAGCAGATGTTTTACTATTTACTTCAAAGGTGCAAACCCTAATCATGTAAAAACTTGGCTTACTTTGTACAAACATACCACAGCGATCAGAGGTGTTAGGTCAATCTGTAGTTTAATGAGTGAGTGGCAGGAAAGATAAATAAAGTATGCTAGAGTGGCCCACAGACACCTTCATTACAGCAACCAACATGACACCTAAGCCACAGGTGTACATGTTTCACATACCAGCTGACTAACGTTATAAGTGGGAGGCTTTTAACAGATGGCAAAACATAAACAATAGACAAATCACCCAAAGATGTCTTCAAAACCCAATCTAATTTTCACAGGTATTAGAGCATATTAATCTTCATTTTACAGCTGATTGCATGTGTAGAATCCTGTGGTTATGTGGTAAGTAACTCTGCTTGTGGAGTTTGAATCCTTGCACCCACTGGCATGCACCCACTGGCATGGAATTCATCAGCACACTGAACCTTCTTGTAACAGCAGATAGACAATAGCTTTGTACTTTCCAGTTGGTAGAAAAGTTGGAAATGCACTGAAGAAAACACAAGACACCCTTATGCATCCCAGTAAACACCTTGACCCACTATTCAGGTGTGCATGTCCCGCATACCAGATGATCACTGGTAATGGGAGAACTCACTATTATAGCTGACAGGTTGCAACGATCTGCCAACCAGAAAAACTACAATACACTGTACAATTGTCAGATGTAAGTATCTGCTGGCAGTGATTTATATTGATTCAGCAGGCCTTCTTCTGGCAGTTTCTCTGACTCCAAGGATTTCACTGAAATGTCGCATGAAAGATAACTACAGTGAAACTGTAAGCCTCCCTTCACTGTTACATGTACCAGTGGCTAGTTTTGAGACATCAATAACAGGACAATAATTAATTAAAATTGGTAAACTACATGAGTGTACAGTGGTAACATCTTCTGACCTGACCAATGTAATTCTAGGAGCTACCAGCTCCTGATAAACTGCTGATCAGATTGTGGTAGGAAAAAACTTAATTGGAGCCTTAATCCTCTGTACAATGCTTAGTGACCTGTGTACAGAACTCAGCCATCCTAAATCCACCTTAAGACTCCCAAAGAAACTTAAGACCAGCAGAAATGAAAAATCAAGTGTAGGCCAGACCATGGTAGTTGTTTGGTTGTTGAGTTATCCTCCCTCAAAGATTTTTAAACAAATGCTCCTGCAATTCCAGATCAAGCTGCTTGGGGGCCCAATCTAATGTCACTTCTACCCACGCACATGAGCTAAGGGACTGTACGATATTTACCGGGGAGGGGGGGCCGGTCGTCCGGGGGTAGCGTAAAAAAAATTTTCCTAGGCCCTCCCCCCAGGTCAAAAAATTTTTTCCTAGGCCCTCCCCCCGGCTCAAAAAATTTTTCCTAGGCCCTCCCTCCGGCGTGAATCATAGAGAGTGAAATTTCCTATGGGGAGGACGAGATTTTGATTGAAAATTTTCCCCACATGAAGCGCGGAAGGCGCGAGCCATCGCGCCGCAGGCGCCATTAGAGCCCGAGTAGGCCTGGCTTTTTTTGGGGGGGGGGCATGTACCCCCCGGAAAAATTTTGAATTTCAACCCATGTTTTGCATGTTGAGGGACAAATTTGGCAGCACAAATTTCGCTGGTACATCGAGCTATAAATTTAAAGTCAGTAACGTTAAAGTTCAGTCAGTGTAATCGAAATAATCCTCTATCTAGCCTACCTTTCGTCCACGTCTTCTGCGTCAATTTTATTACAAACAGGGAAACAATATTGCCAAGTTACGTGTTGTTTTCAATTAACTTTGGAGGGACATAGATATTAATGTTAAAATAGTCCTTGGTTTAATAGAAATACCAAATTAATCCGTCGACATCCGACATCCACGCCGAGAAGTTCGAGAGAGTTGCGAGGCGGGACCAGCGGGTCACCTTTGCCGACGCACACCACTGGGAAGGGTGCGTTGAACGGCGAAAATTAATTTTCAAAATCTTCAGACAAGCCTTCCCTACATTCTTGATCGGTATCGTTTCGATAGCCGCGATTGACACGATTTTAATCCATGTAATTTGGCTGTGTCCAGTTTCGCCGATTCTGGCGAAAATGCAAGATTTTGAAGGGGACTGTGGGACATTTGGGCGAATACATTATAATAATAGGGATGGATATTATTGGAACGTAAAATTCTGCCGATTCCAATGACCGGCAAATCGCTACGATATGTATGGACTGACGTTTAATCATGTTTTGAACGTGTATAAAAACGTTGTAGAGTTAAAGGGATCTTGGAAAAAAATTTTACCTAGGCCCTCCCCCAAATTAAAATATTTTTTCCTAGGCCCTCCCCCCGGCTCAAAATTTTTTTCCTAGGCCCTCCCCCCTCAGACGACCGGCCCTCCCCCCCCCCGGTAAATATCGTACAGTCCCTAAGTACCATTCAAAATTCATCACTCTAGCATGTTCAGATCACAATATATCAAAACCAGATGTTCCACTGCAGTATCATAACAAGCTGCCAGGGGACCCAAAATCTAATCAATTTGAGGTCTTATCAAGACCTACCCACCTACCAAGACGTGTGTCATGACAATCCATCCATTGCTTCTTGGGGTTATCATGCTAAACCCCATACATAAACACACACACAAATGCTAGCAAAAACATAACCTCCTGGCGAAGGTAGTGATGGACCTGCTCTTGCATTAGTACGTTTGTACAGCATGATTGCCCACCATCTAGTCAGAAGCAAGTGCTTTACGCATGGTAGTTGTCACAGCAACATTGATGTATGAGCAGGACAATCCATGTATCATCCATCAGTTTCACAATTTCACTCGGAATCCCATCAAAATGCGAAATATTCATTTCTACCTGGGAGGGCTGCAATTCTGGGGCCTGAGGAAATTAGGATTAGGAAGGTGTATTTATCACTTTCTGCAGCATGCTCATGTTACTTCAGGAAGAAGCTTCAAACATGAAAGAAAAGATGGCTGGGTTTTCAATCTGCTGATAAATCATTACAAAGTTCACATAAATACACCAAGGTTTTCTTGGTTAAAATTCCTTTATGTGGATAATATGTACATCGTTCCGTGAGCACTGTATAAATTGTTAGTGTTAGCTTTGTCAATTAAGGTTTCTGGAAAGTGAAACAAAATGTCAGTTATCGTACCCTGAGAATGAAATATTTGGTAATGACATCACCTCTTGAAGATTCCACATTACAGCATGCACATGTGCCTAGTGCAGTGAGATGAAATGCCTCTTCTGTACCTTTACAGCAGCTTACTCATAATATTATATCTGCCCAACACTCAAGGGTTGGCAACTTGGGAACAGGCTAATGCAGAACAAGGCTGGTAACAAGACTGCACTTACACTTTTTACAAATTCTTAACCCACTTAGCATCTTGCACATGAAATTTCCCAATGGATACACAAGGGTATGATTTTGATTCATGGTGAAGTGACAATAGAATACTCGTCCATCCAGAATTTCCCCCATAACACTTGACCCACATCTTTCTGAAGACACTTTCTCAAGAGATGTATGTAACTTTGATTTTCATTGACATAAAAATGATTTTCATCGACATAAAAGGAAGAGACACCAGTCACACAGGTGAACTGACAAAACTTTTTCTAGAGTTTTCCCTTAATCCTACATCCTCTCTGTATCTTCTACGTGATATTTTCCCCAAAAGATGTAATTTCACTGCGTGTCTATCAGATAGATTCACATGATAAATGAGTCAGAGGTCCAGTTCATTCTATCTCACATGTCCAGACTAAGCTGCTGTGATGATACCAACTGTGTTGCTTTTGCTCTTATCACCTCTTCTGACTGCTTTACCTAATCCTGCTACCTGCCCTCTTCAAACAGTAACAACGCATTATCTACCTTTCTGGTTGGTTGGTGACCTGGAAATGCTGACCACAAGCTGTGACGTGCGGCGTAGACTCGCTCTTCATAAACAGGAAATGTTATTATCTCCTACAGCAGATGCACACTGGGGAATTTTTGATTCAAGAAAATTATGCACGGTTATACTGTCTGCATAAGTTGACAGCACCTGGATATTGGTGTGGCCCAAAGATGACCCAATTTCAGTCAGTCTTCCCCACCCACCTTGTCTGGAAATGTGATGTATCTATTTTAGATGAAGTGATGGGAGATCAGAAGTTACTAGGGCATCACGCTGTAATGGGTGTACAGTGCAGATTTGCCAAAATAATTAAGGTCAAAAATTAGAGGAAGATCATTTCTGCCAAGTACTCGGCTTAGCCAAAAAGTATTTTTTCACCACAAAACATCATGACACACAAGATAGGTGGCTTAAGAAATCTTGTTGCCAACAGGCAAAGTTAACTTCAATCATTTGGCCACATTCATTCACACTGCACACACCAAGGCCTCCACCATGATATTCAAAGGTCAGAACAAAAGAAAATATGGACGCATGATGATAAGAAATAAAAGAAATACAGCTGGCAAGATCTTTTTTTCCCCTCACTTTGATCAAACACCGTGTTGAATTTGGCTGGCCTTCTAGCCCTGGATTAAAAGTTACCTGAGACTTAGTGGAGTTGTCTTTGCTATCTCTTACAGCAGATACCAGAATATTCCCTCAAACAATTTGCTGTCAAAGCTGCACGTGTCATATCTAAAATCAATGCTAACCTGCAGGTGCCTCACCAAAAGCCCTGTCAAGAAGTTCCCTTGGCTTCCTAAGAATATTGACAGTTTTTACTCTTTGTTCTCAGGAGTAAGGTTCCTCAAAAGCTCTCAAGACCTCAGCTGTCAAGTTAGCCAGGTCCCCCAGGAAAACACATGACAAGGCGTGCATGTCTTGGGTTATGAGTAATACATAGCTGGATTTTTGTTTTGAAGATTTCTGGCGTATTCTCAGCCAGACTAATTCCCTTTAGCTGTGATATCTAGGTGGTACTAATGCGGCTGCCGCCGCATAGCATTTTAATGGTCTACATTCTGAATGGCAAACTGTAAAGTACTGGGTAGTGGAAGGAAAAGGGGTATGAGACTGTTGAGACAACATTTAACTCTCAAAATATACAAAATTGGTTATCCTGCAAAATAAGCGAATTAAGCACAATGCTTTTTCTTATGCCTGCAAGTGCTGCCTCACCTTTATACAACACAAAGCCTTCTCTAGTGCACACTAGGACATGCCTCTGCTGTGATTTCTTTATGCTGCCCCTATTAAAGCGTAACCTATCATCTGAGTAGAAGGAAGCCACAAATTGAACTGATATGGTATAATATTTAGATTTTGAAAAGAACAGCAATTTTTGTGAAACTAATCAGATCTACTTTCCCTCTATACTTCTATTTGCTTTCAACTCTTGCCCATCACATCTAGACTATTGTTTACCATGTCTGACCCCTTTGAAACAGACCAGGTATTGCCTAATGCAGATAAACACCTTGTCCAGGTGTGGCCTTATTTTGCCTGCTGCAAGAATGCAATCACCCCCACCAGATCAACAGAGCACTGACCCAGAAAATCCCTGGTGGTGCCGGAGCTTCAGGCGACCTTCCTGCATGCTGCGCTGCACCCAGTCCAGGAATTAGTCCGATGACTTCAAACTCCTAGATTCACAGACTAAAAAGGTAGCAAAAATACGATGTTGTTTATCCATTATGATGTACAGCTCAGTTCTATGAGCTCTAATATATAGTCTACATGTCCTATCTCATTACACAGTTTTTATATCATTATGAGATATATATAAGATTGCAGGACCAATATAAATTTTTTATCAATATCAGTTTGGTAACTACTGTCTAGAAGGAGCGATTATGTCACTCTTTTCAATGCACAGAACACCATTGGAGTCACTTTAAAGGGACAACATCGTCACTTTGAAAACAAATCATCGCTATACTTTTACAATGTTTCAAGTTGCAATTACCGGGTATTGAAAGCCAGAGAGCCGCCAGGTGTTGTTACTGCAAACAACAACCAAGAAAATCAGGTCTGACTCTCATAATAACAAAAGTGCGGATGGGACTATTCCATCATAGATATTGACCTGTCATATCAGGAAATTTTTGTTAAAAAGTGATGGGTGAGCGGGAGGTTAGAAAATAAACCCTTTTGGGAATATCAGCCTGTCATATTCACGATGCTGCATTTTGCCAGCCATGGCTAATAAAAAAGGGTAGGTTTCAGACCACTACATCCCTAATTTGCATCACTTGCTCTTATTAACCCTTCACATTTGTGCCCCTGCCCCTTTCCCTATGAGTGACCTTTACTTAAACAATTACATGGCTGCAGGGAAGGTTACATTTCTTTGGCACATATTGTCATAAAGGCCAGGCCACTGACACTAGAGTCTACAACTGAATTTCATGTTTAGTAAAATCTTCTTGAATATGTATAACACTTTCAGACTAGTCGGTATGTAGCTTGTGTGATACACCACTCTTACTCTTTAAAAAATAGTATTATGCAGTATTTGATTAGCAGTCAGCTAGTCTTACACAACATTTTCTGGAGGTTCTATCGGACAGGTCCACACTGGTGAGGCCCCACACAGAAAACTGGCAAGTCCTGTATATATTGCTGAGGGTGGAGCTTTTTCTAAGCTGGACTTAATGGGTACTTTCACAGATTACCAAGGAGAGAATCCAGCAATTGCTAAAATTACAATAAGGTACCTCTCTAACTTGTGATTCTAAAGCGAGACCATATGGCCACTATGGCCTAACTTGATTGTCAACAAACACATTGCCCCAAAAAATGTGGATGAAAATGACTTGAGTCTACATGCACATTATTATGTCACAAAGTGAAGCCATTGTTTTTCAATGATTGACACAAAGGGGCAAATAACACTGACAGTACTATCAAATATAATCCAATCAAAAAGACTCAAAATTATAAAAGTCTCACAAAAACCTGTTCAGATGTCATAAATGACAAGAAAGACAACAAAAGTACTGATTTCTTCCTATCAGTTAAGACCTTACCCTACCCGTTTTGCTGGAGTGAAACAGCCCTTCCTTGATGCCTTTTGATGACATGATTTGGGATGAATGAGTTAGGGAGACAGCTCACAGTGGCCCATTGTAGAAGTGTTCTCCTGTGACAAAACACAATTAGAGAAACATGGTGAGGAAATATGACATAAACTTGTTAAAAAAGTCATTGAGTCCCTGTCAGGAGTGGCTCTGTAAAGGGAGAAAAGTTTTGCCAACATAATACAAAGACATTAGCATTCTACTTCATCAATGATTCAGAAGAATTAATTGAACACTTCCCACTGTCTAGGTAATGTCACAATGTGTTACCATAACGATGTTTTCAAATATTCTTAAGGAGTCTAGAGCACTTCCTTCACTTTCATTTGCATGTCTGATTAAATTTTTCTCAATCACCTCCAATATCACTATAGACTCAGGAGTTCATGTCTTTTTTCTTCTTTCTGATATTCCTTTCCTTAATCCTCCTTATCCATTCTGTTTCATTGACAAACTTACAACTATAATGTATGAGATTTCTGACTTTAAAAATGTTTTCATACCTTCAGAGCATGTAGTATTTTAGCATGTAATTCAAACCTTATATAAATTCTACCTTTTTCTCTTCTTCTCTCCCTTTCCAAACTTTATTCATGTTGATGCTACTAACATGAGAAACACTCATCTGCCACATACATTTACCTCTAACAGCCTCATTAACAATTCAGTACCTATCCTTAGTTGGGCATGCTTCATACCATCGTGTTTTCCCCTAATTGCCAGGTTGTTTGAGTGGGAAATTAAAGATAACTCAAATGACTCCCAAGAGCCCTCTTCCTCCCCAGTCTTGTAATGTCACAAGCAAAGCTTGGCGCCAAAATCGGATCTACTGGCATTTGGTGCACCCCTGTGGTTTTGGTCTAATGCTGTTGGTATGATAGACAGTCTATCATTGCTCAGTTAATTATGCTGTAACAAGTGGGAAATCTTCTCGGTGTCTGTAATTCCACATGAACTTATCTCTCACGCGGAGTTGTTATCTGAAAGATAAAAGTGACAGCTGTCGGGTAATTTGAGCAATAGGAGTAGGTGCAGATTTCTTGAGTGAAACATGAAGTGTCTTGGGGGTAAAACGCAGGTATGAAACTGAGCCGGTATCAGAGTATGAAATTTAAGGAGTGACTGTTGGCCTGCGGTGTTAAGGTGCGTGATAATATTTCTGAGAGACATGTGCTGATTTTGGCGACTTATTAACACGAACCAAACAACCCGCTTGGGGCGCGCGCTCCACTCCGTCTGTCAGCCCCGATTTTCCCGCCAAAAAATTCATGGAAACGGCGCGAGCTGCCGACAACAGATGAGTTGATGAGGACGGCGTTACAAAAATGCATGAAAACGACGCTCTCTTCCAGACATTATGGCTCTGATTCCTGTTCCCCGGCTTACTTTTCTCTCAGAAGACGTCGAATTTGATGGGTTTAAAAGTATCCAGCGTGGGAAAAGTGATAGTTCTGAGAAAGTTGCTTCCCGCCAATTCCCATCGATACAATCGTCCCAGACTTTCAGACAGACGTCCGCTAGTCTCACTGTGATATCTCTGAGAAACTCAACACCGTGTCTTGTAAATGTTCCCTCGTACATTTGCAACAAGAACAGGAAACCCACCTTTGAATCTGGTGCCAAAAATGTGCGTCAAGGAGGCGCCGATCTGACCAGACTATCGTCTGATGACTTCCACCTTAGAGTCCCGCCATGTTGAACGAACAAAGTGTGGAGACTAGGACTCGACCATTGGCCGGCGGAAGAGGACAACTTTCTGAATGCTGAAATAATTCTAAAATCTACCACAAAAGTATCATCTTATTTTGCTGGGGGTAGTAAAACTTCTATATTACTAAGTTGTGACTTACGAGACTAGTTTATGCATGATTTTCGGAGACACAAAATAAAGAGTTGGTTGCGTCCAAAGGGATACTTGATCACGACGCAGTAACTGGAGCAACTGTACGATTGTTGTCGCAAATGCAGTCAATTCTTGCGAAACCAGAAAAGATGGAACTATAACATCAATGTCGTCCACTAACTGGTAAAACTAAAAAGGTTATTTTCTGCGGTCTTCCGTTAATTGATTCCGTTAAACTTTATACATGTAGCGACATACGTCGAAACGAACTCGTTACAAAACTTCCTCCGATCAGTATGACCTGATGATCGGTCCCAAAATTTCAATCCTTCAATGTTAAATTATGATATTAAATCATTTTTTTAATCCTGCCATTTTCAAAACTAGAACACCTAAAACACCTAATGTGGACATTTATTTGTAGTATGTTGCATCAAGAAGTTTCTAAACTCCTTGGTTGCATAACTCAACCAGAAGTCTTTCAATGCAAATGTGTGCTCCCTAATTGTGTATTGCTGTTATCATTTACCTGTCCAAGTCTGGGCATTGTAGTTGCGCTCTCCCTTATTTCCCGTTCTCTTGCAATAGCCCAGCGTTAATCCCACAATTCTACTACAACGTTTTCCGCCCCGTTTGCCCTGTGCGTCTCTACCTCCACACGTAACGTTATATCTCTCATTCGAATGCGGAGCGCACAGCACAAATCTCCCCCGCCTGGCTGGCGCCTCAGAATTACTTGGCAATTGCCGTTTGTGAAACTCATCATTTTACAGTAATTTCGGTGAAAGGCGTGTCATATTCCGCATCAAAAGAACTCGCAAATGTATCGGTCGACGAGGGCAGGGCTTGTGACCTCCACAGGCCCCTGGAATCCCTCAAAAACGCGAGAAATTTGGACCGGTAAAACCCGGGCATCGGTCCCAGAGGAGGTCGGCAAATGTTGCTTCACCACACCGATGACAACTACACGGTTGGGGAGAAAGATGAGGGAAAAGCTGAGACTCGTAAAAGTAGCACTTTGTTGGCGAAGCAGCTAGAAAGATGATATCCAGTAAAACAATTTAGAACGCAAGCCTTGGTCACTGACATGCGAAAGAAAACTGTACAGATTTCAACATACATCAGAACATCTCCCGGTCCCCAAGAACGTCATAAAATGCGCTAACCACTGACATCATGTGCTACAGTGTTCACAGACTCTTAGACACTAATACAACCTATTCGATGGGGGTAATAACACTTATTTGGGACTCATTTGGCACATACCAAAGACCAAGTACACCATACCTACAACCCTAATGTGGAGAATTACACTGATCACTTGGCAATCTCATAACTCCAGTCACTTTCTTTAACCTATGCCCGGTAGTTTAACGCAAAGTTTCAAAAGCCCATAAATCAGAGCTACAGCCATAATCGTGCAAATATGATAGCAATGATTTCTAAACATAGTTTCCACCCTCAAGCCGCCTTCAGCTTTCACTTGAATTCTTCAAAGTACAGGCCGCCTTTCAACTTACTGTACATTTTACATGCGCCCCAATAAACCTCTGAATAGTCATCCGGGACATTAACAGAATAGTTCCGTACATGTGACGCGAGTATAACCCGGACAGTTTGGACCAATTCCAATCATGTAAGTAACCTATTGATGAACTGCATTGTCGATTTATTGATATTGGTATACATCAGAGACGATTTGCTGAGCGACAAGTCACGTGGCAGTGCACTAGTCCCTGGAACATTTCTTCCATTCGGACAACCAACGACATGGAATAATGTGGCATCAGCATTAAGAACATCACCTATCCAGACTGACTACCTCAAATTGATTACATTGTTAGGCTTATGTTGGGTATTTCCAAGGTTGGTAGGTCGATAGACAGCGTGAGGGGCAGGCCCGCCTGGTGCGTTGTAGCTGTGCAGCGCCAAGACATGACAAACGTGACAGAGAACATGGAGTAGATGTAATTAGACGATGATGAAGGCAGCAGAGGGGCTGCTGAAATGTTGGTAGGTAGGAAACTCTCGACTGTAAAATAAATCCCCATTCTGCGATGACCTACCAACTTGATGAAGCTGTTGAACAGGGATGACATAGTAGGGAACATAGTAGGGTAATGGTGTGAATTACAAGATCCACAGAAAATCTTACGTCAGCGTATTTTGTTGAGAAACAGGTGATAAAGATGGGATTTGCCAGAATCTCCGTCTGCGTGAGTCACCCACGTGAGTTGTTCATCACGCGGAGTTTGCTTGAGCAAGGAACTCGCGGGAATTGATATGATCCACAAATGTTTTGACAAGGCACCTTTAAAGCCGTTAGAAATACTACACTTAATATGCATATACGCCTTCCTAAATGCCTTCCACATCGTCGGTGCACTCTAGCTAATTTCAACTGACCAAAAATTCCAGCACCCCCGGAAGTACCAGTAGTGGTACAGTCCGTGACGTCATCAGCTATGTCTATAAAGTTTTACAGGCCATTTCTATGGGTGAAAACGATGCGGCTGGCGCCACCATACTGCTACAGCATCTACAAAATACTACAAACTGCCGCACTTCCACGCCCCGAGGACTGGTCATGTCTACACAGCTGGTTACGAGCTGGCAGTTTCTCTTCAACTTGTGGACGAAGAAACGCAGTAAAGGACAGGGCGTCATTTTTTAAAAATCATTTATAACTTAGATGAGACCTCGAGTCGTATCTTTCTTTAATAGTCTCTAATTATTCTTATGAAGTAAATGATTGATTTGCTACGTATTCGGGATACTGTGATTTACATGGCGCGTGACATTTGTCCCAAACACCCTCACAGTAAAACACGCCTGTTCTTGGTGCTGAACACCGTCCTGTCGGTTAAACAGACCTGTCCTTACCTTCCTAACAATCAAAAAGACCTGTTTCTGGTGCTGAATATCTTCTTCATAGTCAAACATGACTGTCCTTTATGCTGAACACCTTCCTCATAGTCAAATATGCCCGTCCTTGGTGCTGAACATGTTACTCACATTGAAACAGGCCTGTCCTTGGTGCTGAACAATAACAACACGAGCGCGCGCTCGCGAAATACGTCCAAATGAGGTACTCTCCAACCAAAGCAGGGGTAGGTGGAGAAGATACTTTCGCCAATCTCCAGGCAGTTCTTTCTTGTGGCATCAAGTTGAAACCAACCGACAAGACAGCATGCAGTTTCCCACCGAAGCCTAAAATATTGTCTTGGCGGCTGGTTACGGTTTTACCACAGAAAGATCTGCTTGGAGATTGCATTTCCGCCATGTCTTTTCGCTGTGAAAACAACGTGCCCTGCAGCATCTGCTTGGAGATAATCGTAGCCAGGCGCTCACACGCAGCAGCACGTGGCTCCGCTAAGTGACAATAATTGCCCGGCGATTGCCATAAGTAGTCCGCGCCACGCGCCGACGTGAACCACGTACACTCCCGGTTCACGCGCCTTCCAGAAATTGGATTGGCAGCTTGAGAGGTGATCCACTCAACAGTATGAACGCTGATTCAGGAGCGTTTCAATATTTCTTTCCTTCCGTCCCTTTGACACAGGAAATAAATGTCTTTCAAAACGTTAACCAGACTTTCTTTCCAACATCTTGAAAAAGAAATCAAAGAAGAAATAGAAAAAATTTGCTAACTACATTAGTACTGGAATGTACCATTTCCAGTGGGTAAGGATTTACCAGAGAGCATTGAATACCCGAAAACTGAGGCGAGGAAACATTGGATCTTGCGACAATGGGCGTGTCTTTTGGGAGGGCGGAATCGTAGCAGTGAACTCTCACGCGACCAAACAGTCGTACACGTAGCTTAGTCGGTGGAAAGAAAAGGAGCCGCATATGCCTAGGTGATCACTTTTACCGAGAGGAGCGCCGTTAAGAGCTGAGACCAAGACGGTGGAAGGAAGATGCTCTTCGCAAGAAGGACATAAAAGGGATGGAATTAGCCTGAGCTGTGCCGCTGGGTAGGGGCGCCGATCTTTCAATCGATCTGAAAACTGTCAGTAACTACACGCAGTGGAGAGGAACTCTGGCAGCATTACTAGCTGATACTCAAATCTAAAGCACTTTTCGCCCTTTGATGTCGCTTCTGCTTCAGGTGTGATAAGGCTCGGGAAGATTAGAAGAGGAAAAAAAGCATTAGGACGCGGCTAAATTGGATTTAGGGTAACTGAATTACATACGGAGAGAAAAACGGAGTGAAATTCGTTTTTCCTCCAGCGCGTATCAACAGTGACGCGTTAGCGATCTTAGAGAAGCGCTTCCGGAAAGACGAGCTCCTTTATGTTGCGGGAGGGTGGGTGGAGAGGACATTGACCTACTTTCACTCTTATCACCGAGTGAAAGTAAGGCTTTACCGCGGGTGGCCTACAGGGGGCATGGTCCATTTGCTGTTGATATCTGTGAGGAAAATAAATGACCTCCCGGGATTCCGTACTGGCTTATTCTAAATCCAGCTAACGCAGACATCACTGTCGAAAAAGTTGCTGCTCTACATCTAACGTCTTTTCGCCTCTGCCATGTAACAGATCGGGTTGTCCAGAATATCAAAACACCGACAGAAAAAAGGGCAGATCACAAACGCCGGTTGCAACAATCTTATCTTTCATGCAATCTATATTTTTACAGTTTTACAACTTTGATGATATATTTGAGAACTTAATCACTTTAAAGTTTTAATGCAATCATCGATAAATCAAAGCGCATATATGACACACGTACGCATCATCACGAACGCTTCACTCTTCCGTTTAAAGCTTCTAGCATTGTAGTTAATCTATCTCAAGAACGTCGCGTACACTTGGAAATACATGTGATCATGAGCTATGTCCTTTGGAGCGACGAAGGAAAAGCGACAGTTCACGTGCATCTGACTCACCCACACAGAGGGGGTCGTCGAGAATGTAGAATCGTTATAAAATTGGATCTGAGTCTGAGGAATGTCTGTCCTTTATATATTGGCATCTTCAATGATATTGCTACCCACTTGTACTGAGTAAGGGGCCCAGTCGCATTCGTCGTACATCTGTAATTGTATCGGCCGGCATAACCGCCCATCGGCGCAACACACCAGCCTCGCAGGCACGCGGCGCGGCGGCAGCTAGCTAGCTAAGAGTCATACGATCGCAAACTGAGAGCATTCCGTAGTGGGATAGTCACCCATGTGTCTCAGGGAAAATTCAGCTGTCTTGTTAATGAAAAGGCTGTGTTCAAATGTTAGATCATTCAATTGTCGGCGGTTGGTACTGCCACACACAGCCTGTTTGAAAACTGTACGACATCGAATCAACGCCCTTTGGCAAATGTAACCGCTCCGTGAACGATTGATATATGGTCTGGCACCCAGTACGTTAAGTTGATGTTATACATGTGCACGCTGATAGTGTATATCTATGAGCTATGAGGTTCTACTCATAGAATATCCTTGTGAGTAAAGAGAAGGCCGGATCCTCCTGGCAAGGAAAGCGGACGAGACGAGAGGATCTTCACTTTTCACGTGCATCAACCGCTGAGCGCAGAACACGTGTTAAGGTGCGCAGAGAAAATCTACACCACTGAAAACACTACAGGAAGAGTGATCTGCATGCAGATGAAGGTCCACCCTGTCCCACTTGAATAGCTTCCATATCAGCGAGAGAAAAAAAGGTTACCCGGACCAAGGACATGATACAATATAATGCCCTTGCCGGACTAAGAGATGTGGTAGTCTCAAAGCAGATGTTTGGAGGCATGAAGATCGGACTATCCCGTTTACTAACGCGGAGTAGTCAGGTGGAATTCTACGAACTACAAACCGATGGAAGTTGATTTTCAGCCAAAATTTATTCAAATATAATTCTAAGACCAAAATATCAGTTAGAAGAAGGGACCATCACAAAACTACCAATGGATCAGAGCTGAGGATTCCGTCTTCCTTATTTGCTGTCCAACTGGGGTAGCCGTGTCAGAAACCATTCTCTGTTGTCACGGCAACAATAAACCGCCTCCAGACGCGCCACACACGCCTTGTGACGCGCGGCCTGGTCTTGTTTTCCCGGTCGTGATGCTGCATAAGGATGAAGCACGGTGCTATTTTTAACCCGCCTGTAAAAAAAACTACAGAAAAAGCAGGTCAGATGTGGCGATATCAATATTCAACAAAAACATTGTCCAGCCAAATGTGTGTAGTTTCCGCTGACCGATGTTGTGTACAAAACAGAACTCATCAGAACACAGTGGCTCTCAGTAATCAGCATTATCGACATGCTAGCGGCGGAGTCGGAGCCTGCTCTACCATCCTTTCAGAGCAAACAGGTAGATCGATACTAAGTTATTGTACAGGATCGATCTGTTCTCGCCTCTTAGTCCAGGCAGGGCTGTTTGAATAAAACCTTGGTGCAGGTAAAGAGGTAGGGACGAAGACAAGTCTTGTAACACAATATTAGTCCAAATGTACCAAACATGAGTGGTGTTCGTGTTCCCTCTCGAAGCGAAGTGGGGGAACTTTGCATGAATACAGCTCATTATCACATTTCACACTCACTCTTTATTTGCTTCTGGCACGTTTTACTTGATCGTCGTTACGAATTTCTATAAAGAAACGTCTGAAAACACATGCTTTCGAGAATAACCTCTCATTCCTCATCTCATTTCACAACATCGGAAAATATCAAGCCACAACATTCAGATGTTCCTCCGGAAGGCAATATTCCAGTATCTGCTGCTCTCTACTGTAGACCATACAAAAACATTTCGCATTTTTGGTCGCGTCACAATACTGAAGACAAACAGATACACTGGTTCATCCCAGTCCCCCAAAATAAAGCAATTGACGCATTCATTAGCCACATGTCTGGAGGTAACATTACCGTAATAATAGGTCTGGCGTGTGGCAGAAAAACAACTTTTCGCTTCAGGCATGAACATGTGTAGGCGCAGCACGTGCGTATAACAGGTAGTCATACCTGCCATACCGGTTTGTCCCGTTAGGGGCGTGAGCATCCAAACCCTAAAAATAGCGCCCTCCTCCATCGGGTAGTCCAGCCGCGCGTTCCCTAGCAACGGATGTCACATCGGAGTGCAGGCTATGCCGCCAATGGTGATGCTGCCGACTCATAAATACAGAATTTCCTCGCCCAACCCTTGGCTTGGGTGTTCTGGGAAGTCGTCCTGAGCGGCCACACACAACCCAGACACAAATGTTGTCACATTCTCGTTTGCGCTACTGGTCAACGTAAACCCACAGGAGGAAGGGGTAAATCGTTCTGATTTGTAGACCAAGATGACAGATAAGACATCAACACAACATAATATAAGATAACATGTAAATAGTTTGTCTACTGTAGAAGAAGTGAATAAAAGGACGTCGAGTTTAAAACGTATTTAAAGCCTGTTCGCTACTAATTTACTTGGCGTGATGGCCGGGGGCGACAGAAAAGTGTACTTGAAAACAGGAGTGGTAGCCAGGCTACGCTAATTGGCCATTAGTCCTACATGTCCGAGCAGATGTGAAGACGGATTCTTCAAATGACTTCCTGTCCTCCTCTTGTTCTCACCGGCTTTAGCTCTAATGCCTAATGGAGTGCACACGGGAGTGGATACCTCACAGACGTACTCGTAAATCCTTGTGGTTGCTAGTACCCGCTAACGCTAGGATATACTAGTATTCCTATCCCAGTTAAAACACCTGCCGACTTGGTCATATTGCTGGCTCCATGACTACGCTGGCCTAAGTTTAGCATCAACAACAGGCCAGCGAATTTATCACTCCTGTTTTATGACTTTTATCCTGTTATGGTTGATTCCGTTTTTTTTTATTTTGCCGACTCACTCATATCATCAAACCTCCTTGTCTCAACACACAGACTCTGAGAGCAACAACACCTTCGCCGTCTGCATGCCGGACTTGGCGCGTGGGTGCATGTGCGTGTAAGTCGGTATGTGTGTCAGACTCTGTTTGTTTACATGTCGGCAAACGCTACTGCCCATGCGGGCTACATCAAGGCTGCCTCACGACGTCAACAACACATTTTTGTGCGTCTGCCAACATGCTTCTCACTGGTATATATGTCTGGGCCGCCAAGGTCAGATTCACACATGCTCAAGGTCACACAACTTGGTCCAAACACGAACTACGTCATTGCTGGCAACGAGGAACTGCCCAACAGTTTACTGAGGTCAGAGTATGCTTCAGTTGAACCAAGTGGCTATTTAACCTCCTTGGTTGAACAAATTACCCTTTAGCGTAAAATGGCCACTTGTTGTACATACTGTACTCTTTCCTCATTATTACTTTATTTCTTGTAATTAGCCTTTGGGCAAGAACTTGCAATAAAGTCGCATGACACAAGGCGCAGATTTACCGATAGTGGCCTGGGTGCCATTTTGCCTTTATTAGTGTCCTCCTCGTCCGACCCACATGTGTTGGCCTTGAATAATCTCGCAAGCAGGTACTTTTCAAAGTCACTAGAAAATCTAGATGTAGAAGAGGTCAAAAGAAATGGCCGACGAGATAAAGAATATCTGTTTGACGACAGAATCTAAATCCCAAAACTTAGATGGATACAGATATTATAAGGTAACCGAAATTAGACTAATGTCTATCTATAGTTCACTTTCAACACTTCGGATTTCAAATGATTTCTCCACGTGACTTGACACAAATTACTAGTACAAGTTTTTATTTATTTATTACTCCGTGAAGGAGGTCAGGACCTCCGGACGGAGTGTTGTAATCGGCTGATTTTTCATGTTCGCAGTCAAAACACTGGGTTCTCTTTGTGTAATCGGCACGCAATTTTATACGCCGTCTGCGGGCATGCCCGTGTTGATGCACGAATGTGTATTTTTGCCGTTGCTGCTTTCGCGGTCAATGTAATATCGCAGACGCACCCCTACAATTACGAGGCGAATTGGAATGGTCCAGAAAAACGCGTTGTTTGGAATAGCAGTGGGGTTCAAAAAAGTTCATGCAGATACGGGGTGGTTTTTATAAGTGGTTCCAGATGTTTTTGCCCATGGTTAAGAGATGCCAAGTTTTTTGGAAGATGTTCGCAGCCAAAACGCATTCTTCCGTACGTCGCATTTCTGTGTAATTTCGCATGTCGTGTTGCATTATGTCCGGGATGATGCACGTCTTTTTATTTTTACCGTAGCTGTTTTGATATTGGAGTAAATGCTTATTTTCGAAACATCCCCATTTCTTTGAAATGGTTTCGTCCGTTTATGCAACTGTTACTGCGCTAATGACGACCAGTCGCGCTGTCCTGATACACCGCGAATGTGCGAGTGTTCCCTGTAGACAGTCCCGGGAGTCATTTTTTGCACCATTCCAGGAGCCAACCAAAATACGTTCATGAACCGAGTCCAAAAAACCGAAACGTGAAAATCGGATGATCGGACCTGATGTACATTTCTCTTTCTATAGATTGTACACACAATACACACATCTTTAGATAATCTGGCCATGGCAGGTTAAAAAAAAAAGTAACCCTGAATCATACTAGATTAGCGTAAATGCATGTTAATGCGTTCAAAACAAGAAAAAAATTGTTTCCGGGTATTAATCTCTTGAATCACGGCGCTGAATATTGACGCAAAAATATTTCGGGCATCGCGCGCCCTTCCCGCGTCACGTGTAGGCATCTCGCATCTCTGATTGGTTGTTGCGTCTTAAGATGACTGAGCCGACGCGCGTTTAAACAATTTTTCTTTGTTCGACTTATCACACTTCACAGAGAATTGTCGCCAATGGCTACTTCTTTTTGTTGCAATATATAATACTTCACGGAGAATTGTCACCTATGGCTTCTTGTTGCTCTTAAAAACAGTTGGGTGGTACCTTCAGTCTCTGAAAGACTGATTTCCAAGGTAGCCCAACAGAACATACACAATGGACAACATGGAATACAATAAAATTAAACAAAATAAAACAGATTAATCAAATGATCAATCGTAGCAAATGACAATAAATGATATAAACAGAGGGTACACGTAATCAATCATACAAACACAACGGAACAACCAAAGCAAATAGTCAAAATCGTTAGGCATAGTCGTATTGTCAAATATGTAGTAACTACATGTTTAATACGCGCGACTTTCACTTTTCACGGCCAGTTTTTCACTATGGTGCGATCAACTAGAGTCTATTGCGGAAGCCGGAAGTAAATGTTGGATCAGACGGAAGTTGTTGTGATGTAGACAACCGGTTGATAACGCGATACAATCACATCACATATGTATATAGGCTACACCTTCCTGACCTTCCCATGAGTTCAGTGGCACAAGCTCCTCACTCCGGGCTACGCCAATAATTCTGAGACGCTACCAATTCAGAGCCCTAGTTGCCACTCGTCGTAGTCGGACCTCGTCCAGATTTTGGGCATTGAAAGAAAAAAAACAAGCTCGGCCCTCTCAGCCATCAGGACCGTGAATGGCTCTGAGGTTCGCCCGGAGGGACCCAGGAGTCTCCCCACATGTAGAGTCGACTTGGTCCATTTTACTCCCGGGTATCCCAGACAATAACGCGCATTGTGGACCACCGGGCTCGCTGTAGATTTATGGAGACTTTCCCCCCTCCTGTCGTAAATTCAGTTCAGCATGGCGCCGCACATTTGCCTAGCTTGTTGTTCTGTCGGGGTAAAACCGGACGGGCAGTCGAGGTGGCACGTCTGTTTTTACGGGCAGTCCAAACACGAGAAGCACGAACTCCCACAGTAGCAGATGGGCTGCTTCTTCAAAAGGTAGTGCTGTGTGAGGGTATATTAGTAGTACTCTTCAAGCAGATACAAGGCATCGGCTTTTCTCTTGTTTAAACATCTTCCAAACGTGAAGATCTGTCATATTAGATGGGGACATTTTGCAATCACACAACATGACGGTGGAACGGTAATAAAGTAACATATACGAGTGACCTCTCTGGATCATAGACGTCTTGACCAAAACTTGCTTTCAAGTAACGCAAAAAGACAGGGGAAAAGAACTCGATCTCTCTTTGATCAAGGACGTTCTATCAGACACACGGAAACTCCAATCAAAACGTATCTAGACCCAGAGTTCTCTGTGTTCACCATCCTGTGTTGATGTTTGTCTCCCAATACTAGTAGTTGATTCCAGGCATGCCTGACCTACATATACCACGCAAGGCGAGCCAGCAAATACTGGCCTCCCCCTCGATCTACACAAAATCATAGCCTGGGTGCTAGACCCATAGCACACTGGACACAAGTATACTTTTGTGTCCAGTGTGCTATGGGTCTGGCACTCAGGCTCCAAAAATCAATCCCCTGCAAATCACTTCACAACTTATGGATTTGTTTGTGAAAAAAGGTGGACCACACGTACCTACTGACCTACATCTCTGGAATGTTGATACTCGGGTGAGTCCGGCGGAGCCGACGGAATAACTAGCCACACAAAGCAGGCACCTCTCCAAACCCCGGTGACATGTCACACCTCACATGGCTTCTACACAATTCATTTACTTCTCTCTTTCTCACTACAGAAGTGGCCCGAGTTGTAATGATTGTAACACATTGAAATCTCTTCATCTGTGGGATACGGTAGGATTTTACTAGCACAAAGCGGAGTGTGTCTTTATTACATATTTACCGGATACTGGTATTTCAGACCACGCTTACCAGCTCAGCTCCTTAGTCTCCAAGTAGATGTTGGGAGGAGAAATCGCAAAGCGGTCGTATAAAGCACGTTTGCGTATTTTTTTCATGTGCCCTTTCAGTCAAAAAACAAAACAAAAACATTTGTGATAGAAACGGGCATTTTGGATACTCTCCAAGCAGAGGTTGGTGGTGAAGATTGTGATCTTTCTATCTAGCAATTATGCCCCGTATTTTTTTTTCTGTCGCTACCCGCATTTCTGTTGGTGGGGTAGCGACAGAAATCACAATCTTCCCAACCAACTTCTGCTTGGAGAGTAAGTTTAGAAAACGAGTCCTGTCCCAACATCTGCTTGAGGACCCCCCCCGTGTGTACAGAAGCCTCACCCCAGTCCGTACTTGCTACCTTCTACAGTGAACGGTGGCAGCAATGTTTACATTTTCAAAGTCTATAGTAGGGTATACAATGTATTCCCTGTCAGCGTGATCACTACCGAGAGGAACCACGTTTCTGCCGCTGTTTATAAATTACCGCCATCCACGGTGGCCAGAGTGGACCGGTGATTGACGTGCCCAGATTACGTCATCACTTTCACTTTTCAGCGGCGCCACGGAATTCCCCACGACAGGGCTCGCGCGGCTCGGACAGGGAGATGCCGTGATTTACAATAGTGTAACACTGTGCGCCCTTCCAGGCTAATAATTAATATCCCCATCCTTCGGGGTCATCGTGTTGAAGACAAATCTGGCGGTTTTAGGTTCGGGGCCACCCTGGCTCCGGCCCGGCCACATCGCCGATGTAGGCCACGATCGGGAAGCTCGCCTGTAATTTGATCACCCGAACGATCTGTCAAGGCCCGCGGAACTTTGGCGCCAGCATGGTCAATTGATAGCGGAGAGGCGCGCCCCGGAGACCCTGGCTAATTGGGCCTCGTATCCCGTAAGAAGACTCTTCTCGTGGGGAACCCAAGTCTGTACGTTCCACATGAGTTTGTTTGAGACATCCAAGCGCGAACGGCGTGAAGGTTTTCTCCTTCTCTAGCAGGATCGGCATCACGACTTCTAATGCGAAGTCCGGGAGGTGGTTCGTCCCACTGACAAAAAGCGCGCCACTTTTGAAAATTCAGATAGGAAGCGAGAGGCGGCATGGCGTGTCGACACTGTCGCACAATACCTCACATCTGTGCTACATGCCTACCACTGAACCATTCATGGCAGTATTTCTGTGTTTCAGTGCTCTGGCAACATTCCACCGTCTCGTGGTCAGACGGTATAATAGCTTATCCCTTTCCCTACCAAGCCTGGGCCTGGACGGCATCTGTTCCATGCACGCCAAACTATCCATGCCAAACAACTTTCTAGATGTAACTGTATATCATTCAGCCTGTAGCCTATGGGCTGTTACATAAGTTGAGATGTGGTTATGTCTGTTCGTCGCCAGTAGTTGTATCGCGACTTACGTCAGTAATGCATTTCCTCTATCTACTGTCACTACTAGTACTAGTATTTAGGAAATCAGCTGTATACATATATATATGGTAAAGTTTTCTTCCGTGCGAGAGGACAAATTCACGACTCAAACGTAAAGCAGAAAGTGTCATTCAATTTCAAATTTCCACCTGGCCCCTATCAATATCACCTGATGGAACGATTTTATCCACCGCTGTAACTAGCGTTCCTGCTTGCCTGCATACTCCAGGTTATTTACAACAACACATTTCCGTGCAGTTCTCCTTGAACTGGTCTGTGTACAGTGTGGTAAGTGGTAGGCTGTTGTGCTCAGGAAGCTGGGCTTCGGTTCGCGTTTGACCGCAATCCGCAAGCACTTAGCGGTAATTTCTGCGTACACAGAAGGCTCAGTAACCACATACTTGTCCCGGGTTTTGCCCGGGTTCTCTTACCCGCCTATTATTTCCACGACAATACACGACAACCTTTCAAGTATGCGAACACCACACGCCTCTTGGTAGGCCGCCGACACGCTGGCTTAGGTTTCAACTTGTTTGGTCGTCAGTTTCAACAAGCTAGGCCAATGGCACCCTCCCAGTCAGATAGCTCCCGAAGTTACTCTGCACGCTGTATATAATTACTTGTTTGCAATTTTATCACACCTACTCACATCAGACGCAGCAGAGTACAAGCTAAGGATTTCCTCATTTTAAAGCCAAGTGTGCATGCAAGTGTAATGGACAGGAGTAATCGTTGGGTATGTTTTAATACATGATCTATGTGCATGATGTGAGCGGGAACGCGTGTATGTCTTACGTGCGCCAGTGACCTTGCCTGGGTACCAGTGCCAAACCCACAGCACACTAGGCTCAGAATTACCTTATGTGATCACGGTGTGCACATAGGATACAGTAACTTTGAGCCGAGTGTGCTGTGGGGCTGGCATCCAGTGAAAGTGTATACATACTGCAGTGGTCGCACTGTTTTCCTTCGTGAATTACTATGTCGACCGAAATTCTGTCAATCCAGCTTACTAAAGTGTCCAAATACTGCTAAATTTTCAACACCACCGTCTCAGTCTAACGCGGTGTGGTCAACTATTAGTAATGATGTCATACTCCAGTATGTGGCAAACGTCAGTAAGGTACTGAATAATATACATACTAACATTAGCTGAAAATGCCACGTCTACTGGTGTTTTATCAGTGACTGTCGAACGTATTTTCATGAGAGTTCTGCTTTTATCAGAGGGTGAGAAACGCTGGTTGATACAGCCTTACGCCCTCCAGAGTTTCCATGGCCCACCGCCGTTTCCAATACAGTATTACCTGCCTAACTGCACATCCCCATATCGGCGGGTGCCCACTCTGACCAACAAATTAGCCTAAGGTCCGAATGCATACTACTCCTAGGATTTACATCAACCAAGATATATACGACGACCTGACTGTGAAGACTAACGCCGCAACTGTAACTATATACCCGTGTTCCCACTTAATAACTTGCTACTTTTATTTACTCCCACGACTCTAAAATATCAATCAATGTGGCGAAAATGAAGAGCAAAAAGCCAATGCTTCCATGGAACGAGCAGAACTCGATTTATTCCTATGGTTGAACAGAACAAGTGTACTAAATATGAACAGTATAAACACTTTTGTAGTGTCATTTTTTTCAATAAGAACAAAGTAATGAAGAATAAACATTACAAAACTTGTCAATATAACAAATAACAAGGGAAATGATACGTCATAACAAATATGTTGCCGCTTTTCTGCAGTAAATACAATATAGAGCTCTCTTATAGAACCGGCGAATAGTTATCAAAAACCGTCAGCGCAGCTGAACGACGTAACATCTGAGCAAAACAATATATTTTCAGCTCAACTCCATTGGCTGGTAAACACAGTTAAACCTTTAACATAAATATTAACAATAGAGCGCTACATCTACAACTTTGCAACAACGTAATAAAATCAAACACCTCGGTTCCGAGATGGTAGTGACAACTGAACTAAACGAACGCAGTGATTTGAAAAGGTGAAAATGGGATGATGGCGCGAATTGAATGTGAATAGAGCGATTTGGTTCTCAGTAAGGCCAAATCTAGGCTGACAATACTAGGGCTGCGTTACAAAAATGTCAACAATTTCAGATACATATAAAATTTGAAATTCCGCATTGTCAACAATATCGCTGTATTGCTAGAACGTAATCTCCATGAGAATCAGTATAATAATCAAGCCATCATCTTCGTAAATCACCTCTGATCATTAGAGATAAATTTATATATAAAATCTCTAATTTCTGACTGCGAATATTCGTTACATCTAGCTGAGATTGGCCCCGGGAAGTGACGTCTGTGAACGATACAGCCTGTCAAGAATTGATCATCGCACACGCACACACAATTCTCATCATATTTGTATACAAAACATTCACTGCCCTATCTTCACAAAAGTTTCATTGATATCCAAAAAATATAGAAGCTTTTTGCTCTGGTGCGAGAAAGCGACAAGAGATTTGGAAGTAATTCGCACACCGGCGGCGAAATGGCATTTTACGCCGCCGAACTTATTACACAATACAGAATACATGCGCAACTGTTTTCTCAACATGTCATGGAACCTAGAATGCATTTAAATGTGCCCGTATTTTTCTTCACCATTGAGGCAGCAACTGTCCGCTCTAGAGCCACGTAGGTTTGTATCATTAGACCACGAAAGCTACTTTAACCACGGAGTTTTTCAAAAATGCTTCACTTTTTCATACCGCTCACACCAAAACAACAGTGGTACAGTTATCAATCGTCACGATTCGGACTGTTGACAACGTCTCAAGTCTAGGCAAGACACGATCAAGGATTACCTAAGCAAGCATCCCTCCATCAGAGCGAGCGATACAACAACAAAACGCAATTCGTTATCAATTCTGCATCCATTGAAATTGACGGAATGAGAAGGCTATTTATACATACAGTCCCTGGGTACGGTTCGGCAGAATCAAGTCCTATGCTTGGAGTTTGCATGCATGGCAAGTCCGATTCTTCGCGTATGCAAAGGTCCTGAATGAAGAATGAGTGCAGCACAGATTTGCTCCGAGTCATTACACCAATCCAAGCGAGGCGCTCTCTCTAAACAGGCCCGCTTCTTTCCCGTGGAGGTGCGCGCGGTCTTCAGGCTTTTGACGTTGGGTAGCTGGTTGGTGTTCTGCGGGCAATACTTGATGGTGTGCGCCTCCTCTCCCGTCGCATGGCACAGCGGACACGTGTAGGCCATTAGAACAGGACACGTTACCTTCCCCGTACAGTCCTTTAACATGTGCGAAGCGTACACGGTCTCCGACTCCCCGTTATTACGACAGAACACACACACCTGACTTTTGCTGCCCACACCGCCGCTTGCCATTCTGCTGGCCCGTCGTCGAGCAGCTACCGAGAAGAGGATGTCCCGGTCGCGGGAGCTGAGAGAGGCACTGGGAGGCTCTCGGCGCCGCTGCCTGCTGAAGTCGTACCCGTCTAAGCTGTTGGGCGGAGAGTCCAACCGCAGATCACCGAACAAGGACGCGAAGCCCAGCTCCAAGTCGCTCTCTCGGCCGTTGAGGTAAAAGTCGCTACTCGCTGAAGAAGAGGAGCCTGAACTACCCAGGCTGTCGAAACGCTCTCGGCTGATAGGCGCGAACAGCCTGTCAACTTCTTCGTCGCTTGTCGGGCTCAGCGACGGACTGAGCCCCGTACTGCCACTGCCTAGGGGGTCGGAGAGGGGTAGGGAGGGGGCGGGCCTCCGTACTGGCATGTCCAACCCCGTGAACGACTCTGGGATGCCCTGAGCTGCTATCTGGACGTTCTTGACCAAGTCCACGAGGCCGAGGTAGTCCCCCCAGACGGAAAAGTCCGAGCGGACAGGAACGGGCTTAGTGTAGGATCGGTTGAGCTGACTTCGGTTAAGTTCGTTCAGCGAGCTCGTCAAAGGCAGAGGCTCGAGCAAATCCTCCGCGCCCGGCAGGTACATGGCTCGCAACATGCTGGTGTTACTGCGGCGCCGCCGAAACAGACGTTACCGGAACGTTAACACACCGCTCACTCGAAGTATCGTACCGCGTCTCGTGCCGTTACTCCTTCGGTACGACAGGCCGAACTGCTGATTCCCTGCCGTAGTTAAAGAGCAGTTCCCCACCCGTTCCTTCTTTTCTGCTGCCTACGCTCCGAATAAACTCCTATGTTGGAAAAGTTGTAAGAAAACATAGGCCCTGTTTGACAAAGGAAAGAGGCGGAGTTTCGTTGACCTCAAGGCTTGTTTTTATCGCATTCCGGGCACACTGCGCCTGCGTAATCGGTCTGGGCATGCGCACACCTGTTGTATACGTAATTAATATTCTCGGCCTTCTCCTATCGCTCACGTGAGCTGTCAGGAGCAGCGACCAAGCCAGACACGCTGGCGCCAAACACTATCACATGGACGCATCGGACCAATGCCGTCAACGCAGAACAAGCACCCCGTTGTTCAGGAGTCGATTTGCAGTCGGCGGAACGGTAGAGAAGCATGCAAACCACAAACCGCATGGGCCAAGAAGAGGGGCCGCTGGGGTTTTCTGGAATGTTGCGGCAGGGAAGCCAGTACACACCGCATGCCAGGCTCCACTTTCGCGGCTTCGCACGGCTGCGAAATTCGTTCTTATTTCCCGCGCTCTCGCTGGCGTTTTTTCCCTAGCTCAGTATCGCACCTCGCCCTGTTTAGCACTACAAACGCGGGTCAGGATAAGTGGCCATTGTTGTTTATCGCTCTCATCAAACAAGTTCTCCGCCCCTTCCTGACGAGAGATACCCCGTCACAAACAAGTGGGACTGTCGGTACACATGCCGAATTGGTTTCACTCGTTAGCACGACATCTCTAATCAAACCGCAACTTATTGATATGGAAAACAGCCGGGTAGAGATTAGAAACAGCCATTGATGGCCCAGATATTGTTTGTGACACTTTCCTTCGCTAATTTTACCCTCCGGACCTCTCTTTTATTCCCAGTCATTTCTCACATCCAGCTAGAACTCGCACCTCGTCCCACAATGACATCAATTCAGTAGGGGAATAGATTCAAGAACATAAAAGAAGCTCCCACACACAGTAAAATCTTTGTGAATAAATTTCCGATGACTGCCCACAGCGAGTGACCAACAGAAAACGATATCCTAGATCCAACAGAAGGCTCCTTGCGGCATACAGTATCGCCGAGTTTCCTTGCCGCAGCCCCCACTACCAAGGGGCTTTCACCTCGCGTGACGTCAGTGTATTTACGGAGGACTCATTATGCGATAACCCCGCGGCCACAAGTCAATTCTTCTGTACACTGTTTGCCACTCTGTGCGCACCGGCTGGAAAATTGGGCCACAATCAGCGCGGCGTTACTCTCAACCGCCAAACTGGGCCATCCGTCTAATCCCCGTTGGTGCCAGGACAAGGGAACACACTGACAGCCACATTACATAATTTGTAAAAAAAAAAAAGTAAAGAAGAGACATCGAGCTAGTTTCAGGCAACCTTTCAGTACGAGAAAGTTTATGGTGTTAATTTACATTGACAACCAATGAGCTTCAAAAGGTCCTTGTGACAACTGAGAAAATGATACAACTTCACATAAACGGACAAATTGCGAGAATCCTACACCAAATAAAACTGCACAAAAATAGTTCAAATACAACATGAAACTTTACTTCCTATTAACTCTCCCAGGTTTGCTGTTATCTCTTCACTCATATCTGGTCCAACTACAAACCTCAATGTCTGCAGACTATATTGTGCCGATTAGAGCTTGCCTTTTCTTTATATCTTATGCCAAGGAGGTTTAAAATTCAACCTTCAATGGTTATGCATATAAAAGCCCCCCTCCCCACCCCCCAATGTGGTGGTGACTAATATAAAAGCAGTGCTTAGAAAGGACACACCAAACTCAGGCCTTCACCAAACTAATATATTACTGTGTCAGTGTGTGGGTCACTAATAAGCACCTAAAATAAAACCACCATCACAGTAAAATAAAATAAAAAAACACGGGTACATGTATATCTATATGCATATCATGATTTGACAAATACGAAGTACGACATGTATAAACTAACTATTTGTCTCTGCCCACTCCCAGTTACTAGTATATCAAGATATACATTGGAACTTAAGACTCTAGATACCTGATATAGAAAAGAACTAAATAGGAACAATATCTGGCATTCAGAATTCAAATGTTAAAAATTATTGCACATAATAGCTTACAATATGATATGTGAATTGCCATCTAATTTCTTCATACTTCAGCATCATTGTGCCTGATACAGTGGCAGGTCTTTGGCAAAACTTTGAATGTTCTGAGAAAAGACTGTTTATCTTTCCTTGAGACCTTTGAGGTTTCTCTGCCCATGGTCTTCCAGACCAATATCCCCTTCTTCATCCCCCAGACCTGAAATGTACCAACCCTCAGCATAGGGACAAACCATTATACAGAGCAGATATGTATAGCAGAATTGGATGAGCCAGCCTGGAGGAGATGGGGAGATTTACAGGTTGTTGGGACTGGCGCAGACGATGTACCATCTCCCTAACTCTGCTACAACATCAGAGCAGCGTGTGTGAACGTTATGATTCCCTGTGCTCCATGCAAAAATATTTTGCAATTAATGACTATGATTTACACTCTATAATATCCTTGGAAGAATTAAAATGCTCATCTCTTGGAAGTAGAAGATGGGAAGTACAATCAATAATGACCTAAGTGTGAGAGGAAAAGACTAACCAAAAAGCAGAAAAAGGTAGATTTCCTTTGATGTCCAGGTGTTCCAACATAGACTTGAAAGAATAGAGTTACTCAAGGAGGTTATTTTTAACCTTCTTGAGTTACAAGTTACTCAAATATACAGACAAAAAAGCAAACCTGTCTGTGACCCTTTGCTGTACTTTTGGCCATTTGTTCTCAGGGCTCAGAACAAAAATTCAAGAACAATGCCATGTATGTACCTGCAACTGTAATCAAATACTGGATGCTACTATTGATGTGCAAATTATTGGATAAAACATTCTGTCCATCCTTGCTTATGGACAACGATGGGGACGAGTCATCATACTGACAAACCTAAACATGTACCAGATGTATGGCTTGTGTATATATATATATGTAATAAAGTGTGCTTTCTTATTTCTAATTACACTAGCAATGCACTCATGGTCAAGAGTTTTCAATAGTGCCTTTGCAGTGTTGTGGTCATCAGATCTACATCAAGGCTGTAGCCAATCTGAGTCCAGGGAAAAACTTGACACGATACTTGGAAAACTGATGAGGCCCACAGTGACCTTCATTCTTTTTTCATGGCCACCTTCCTCTTTCTCTATGCAAAGCAGTTGTGCAGTGTATGCAAATCATTTGAACTACCATCTATTGTGCACGAAATTTTAGCCCCCAACCATATGTATATTGTTTGGCATAAGAGGTTCAAAAATTAGTAACAATATCATTTGATACCTACTAAGAAAACTTACAAGCATTCTGCTTGCTTTTTACCTCATAATGTTTACCTAGATCTGTCATGGTAAACTATTGTATTTCAAAATACCATTACCAATGTAAACAAACATGGTGGTAGCTCTTGGTGTGAAGTAAGATAGGCTGGTAGGTTTGTTTGTTCAGCATGTCATTCTCCAGTTCTTATATAGACAAACAAGACCAACAAGAACTGAGAGTCCTCACTGGGCACCAGTAAACATTTACTTGACTCTCCAACTTGTGTTGTTTAGATTTCCAAGCAGAATTTGAAAATTTGAGAGAAAATGTCTGTAAGATTTCCCAGGGAGGCTCGAAAAAGGACCTCTTGCAAATTAGTCTTTGTGACGGATCAACCTTGGAAAAAGTTGATCAATGGTTGATCAATCAAATCTGCTTGGAGATTTGAGTTAAATTTTGACTCTGACTGATTTCTTTCCTTTGTGCAATTTCTCAAGTTACATAGGATAAAAGGAGGAATATGGAAGGAGTTTTCTGACTTACAGAAAGCAGATTTGAAAGTAACACTTATATGAGGTCTGCATTCCTTCATTCATAAGCTTGATTTTCCCCCAAAAACTATCATAACCCAAAATACCAGAAGACATGGTGGGCTTTTGTTCCCATTGTTGTGCAAAGTGTTGGCGTCTTCTGGGAAAGCCTGGCTAGTGTACAGCAGGTCTGTGTGAAATGTTGACAAGGCTCTAAAAATTTGCACATCAGACGGTCCTCCTCAGCAGACTGGTTTTATGGCTACCATTGTGTCAATTCTTGCTCCCTGGTGCCAAAAACAATTAGCTCCCCCACCATCATAAATCACAGGAAGTGCAAACTTGAGTACAGGGAGCTAGGTGTCAAATGAGCAAGGTGTGGCAGGGTGCACCAGTGGAGGTGAAGGTAAGACTTTTTTTTTAGTGATTTTTCAATCACTTTTGGCAAAGATACATGGTTTTATCTGTCTCCTAGCTTGCACCATGTTGGCAACCTTGAACTGTAGGATCAGGTCTCTGCTGATTTCATTTTCGGTGTGTTCTGTATTCCAGTGGTTGGTGTTAGTGTTACAATCACAATGAGTCCACTGGATACAACTCCTGTGGAAAAGTCATCCTGATGACTTACAACATCCTTTCTGCTGACTGCAACCCCTACCGTATTGGGGTTGGGAACTCCAAAGGCTTGGCAGGAATCCTCACTCCTTCGGTCTGTATTGAAGTACGTCTCCACCAAACTACAGTACCTGGAAGAATAAGGACACAATATTAGCCATGGCTCTACTTGGCCCCTCTACTATTCCATGTTTACCTGGAGAACAATGAGAAAATGTATTTCAAAAGTACACTGCTTTAATTTTTCCCAGGGCACTAGCAGGGGTAAAAGACTTCAACAGAAGCATTGGCACAAGACTTGAAGGTAAAAGAAAACATTTATCTTCGTGGGAAAAGTCAGGGTTTATGACTACATGTTGCCTCCTGGTGGGACATCGGCTCCTCCAGCCTTTACTGCATTTTGTTCTCCTGAGGTTTTATTGCCCCCCTTTTCACTAGAGGTCATGATGCCACCCAGGAGTCGGCTCCGGTCGCCCATCATCCAGGGATTTTCCGATTAGAAAAGAGGTGTGAGGCTCATCACTTTTGAATCTCTGCACAGAATATAAGTTTATATTTGTTCCTTCTTGGTCCTAACAAGGAGGTTTTAATCCACTAAAACCTCTGTGGTCCAAACAAGTACTAGTATTCAATACACTTCTTGCTTAGCTTTCATCAAATGTTGTAGATTACAATTTGCTATGCTAGATCATGGAGGTAGAAAAAGTACCTCCATGGCTAGATCAATGTCTTCCTGGGCCCTTTTTTTTTTTTCTTGAGAAGTCAGCAAACCTACTCTCCACTCAGAGTTTGGTGGGGAAGATTTGTATCATACACCCCATTTTCTGTCACCACTCCCCACAACAGAAAATGGTATAGGACTTAGGAGACTAGGTCACAATCTTCCCCACCAATCTCTGCTTGGAGTGTACCATTTTATATTTTCCCTTTTTTGCGTCAGGCCATGAGAGATGAGAGTTTGCTGACGGCCAACTGGCTTGGGACGGTGTTGATGACAGTTCCCCATTTTGCACAGACAAGGATGCGTCCAAGGGCAGAGAGGGCATCCTGATCGTCCAAGACACCCAGTTTATAATAGGTTACAATCTTCCCCACCAACCTCTTGGAGAGTAACGTTACCATTTTTTGTTAGGTCAGACATTTTGCCTTTTGCAAATTTCCACCCTGTCGCTGGTAACAGCAAGTGAGCTCACCCAAGAAGCAAGAAGGGAAAGAAAGACAAAGTAAACATACTGGTAGCTATATTTACTTTAGTAGCCACAATTCATGACTGTTCAGGTGTGTCAATAAGGTAGTACCACAGCCACAGTCAGGGTTCATTATCTCTCAATCAGGTACTTACCATCCACAAGTGGTTGTTGTATAAAGCAATGTGGTTGATAGAGTGGTTCTTGAACATGTTTTTGCATGTGAGACTGTTTGTGCGTTTTTACATACTGGCAGCTGCTGAGCCTCTAAAATGTTTGGGCAACTTTATTCACATGAACCAATGATGCACTTCACTTCAACTTCCTCAATGACATACTCCCTATCCTCCTCTCAGAGGCCAAGAACCAATGTTTCGAAGCAAAGGAGCCTGAACATTCCAACAGACAACTTGAGCAGAAAAGTCTGCTTATCTCCCAGCTGTATTCCATGCCAAAGCAGTAAGGCTTTGCAGTAGGGTAAACTGCAGTGTAAATTAGGGCCTTGGGTTCATGACCTCCAGGTGCTGTGACCTTGTTCTAGTCCATGGGCCTGTAGTGTAGAGCACAATTTAACAAGAAACAGGGAATCATGCCCAGTAGGCTACAAGGGTATTTTGGAGGTGAAAAAAACATAGATTTTTGAAAGAGACGTTCAGCATAGAGGAATGGATGATGCCATTCCTGCAATAAAACTTTTCTATTTCATACCATGACAGGTAGATAATTTCTGTTTGTTAAAAATCTAGTATATACTAGATTGTACATGATGGTGAAATAGAGGAGTTATTGCAGGATAGGCATCATCCTGAGATGGTACATGTTTATCACAAAGCACCAGATTCTATTTTCTTCACCTCCATTTCCTGTCAGCAGGTTTTGGCAGGATGACATGCACAGCTTTAATTGCTTTCATGTATGAAAGACTTTCAAGTCTATGTTCATACCCATATTTGGTAATGTGAGAGGTCCAAATCCAGCCATTGATGTATGGAGAATGGGCTAACCTTCTCTGGTGGAGACATTTTCTTGGACAGTCTTGCTGACCACTAGCTCAAGAGACCAATAAAATCTGGTCTGTGTGGACAGGTGTACCGGATTCTTAATGCGTGTGTCATTAGGAAAATTGTCTATTATAAAGGAACTACCAAAAAGTAGTCACATTGGTCAGTTGGTCACTTGTACTAGTTGTAGGTTTCACTGTGCTACTTCTATCCATAGTTTGTACATCTCCATCTTCTGGACCATCTGCCTCCACCTTCCAATACCAATTTGATTTCTGCTTTCTTTTCATCTTCTAAGAAGCTTCTCGTGTTTCTAACGTCAGCTCTTATTAGCCTGCGGCCAATTACGTGTTCTGCATGATGAGGCCGTACTGATATATTTAGTCGACTCTTAGCCAACTAAGCTGGCAATAAGATGTCATTTGCTCATAAGAGGTTCATTGGACAGATGAGACTTTTTTGTGCGTGACAGTGCTCTATAAAAGTTAATCAGTCTTCGTGCTTTTGTGAAACATATATGAGCACAAAACACCTGTACTTGATTTTTTTTTTTGAGGACAGAACATCCGCTTGTGCTAATGACATCTGAAATGACGTTTCCTGTCACGTTGCATGTGTTCGTGTTTCATAGAAAGCTCTAACATGCTCCTCCTTGATTGGGGGAATTCCACTTCACTGACTTGGTGTCCTACAATTTTCTCAGAGCTAAAAGTCCTTGGTATTTAGTAAGAGGCATTTGTGAAGGATTTTGTGATGGCTACGGGCTGTTCCAATGTACGGTACCAGTAAAGCCAAGCTCACTTGCTTGCTTGCTCCTTCCATCATTCATTCATGATTCACCATCATATTAGTATTTACCAGTAACATCAGTTTCCTCAGTTCAAGAGTTTGACATGCTTATATAGAAGGAGAAAGAAGTGTCTCTTGTCAGCTGGCCTCATTTTTTCCTGGACCCGAAAGAAGAGCCTGCATAGAAAGACTCCCGATTTATTCTTCCATGCCCACACCTGTAGCAGATGTGTCAGTAATTGATTGCTGGCAGGAACAGGCACCTTAGACACTCTCCACAGTATTGACATTTTATAAATAGAGTAACATCGGCCTCTCTGAGCTTCCCCCGTTTCTTCTGCACTTTGTGCTCCAGGCTACCGAAGCAGTTTGCTGTCCCACGACTTACCATTCATGGCAGGGGACGTCTTTCACAAGTAAATGCTAAGGTCACCTGTGTATAGGTGAGCAGTACTGGAGCCCACAGCTATATGACACCACCTGTACAGGACTGCCAGGGCAACATACATACATATCCTGTACCTGCACTCAAAATGAATCTTTGCTGGAGGGGACAATAGGTAGAATCGAGGAGGTTATATATGATAAAATGCCCTTGGTAGAATCAATGGACAGATGTTTTCAATGTATACCATGTGTTTTATTCATTCATTCATTCATTCTTCCATCCATTAGCCTGAGTGTCAGCCTTTTAAGCTTTCGTCCGCTCCCCAAGATCCAATGCCGGTAGTGGATCTTGGGGAGTGGACAGAAGCTCTTCGGGAGTGGGAGGCTGAAACTCAGGCTATCCATCCATCCATCCATCCATTCATCCATCCATCCATCCATCCATCCATCCATCCATCCATCCATCCATCCATCCATCCATCCATCCATCCATCCATCCATCCATCCATCTATCCATCTATCCATCCATCGATTAGATTTTCATGATTTTTCCTTTATCTCTTCCCCATGCTACTAGGATGGTACCTATGCTAGAAAAAAGTGGTCTAGACTCTTAGCTGCAAAAAAAACTCAGAGGAATGACAACATTACAAGATGCTCCTGCCATCGAAATAAATGCATACAAACAAAATTTTCCAACCAACAGTAGGGAGTCTCTGCTTTGCAAGCTATTTCAACCAAGTGCTTGACATCAAAACGAGCTTGACATTAACATAACATGGGAGAGAACCTTCTCTCAATACAATTAACTTGGAGTTAAACTCATTTTTGCACACCTCATTCATGGATTAGAGGAACCCCAGTAACTGTGAGAACCAGTAGTGACAAATGCCATCCTTATTTCTCTGACTCTCCTGAGGACATGCGAGCTCTGTCCACCCATGAATCCTAATTACATCTTCTCCTCATGCCTCCCCGCAGTTGTCGTGCATCGATTCATGTCCTCTAAACTTTCACATGATTAGGTCATAAATCTACCAAACTCGTCTTTTGTTGGTAGGCAGTCTTTTTGAACATCTCTTGCATCTTTGAAGACAACAAAGACAATAAAGCGTGTGTTAAATGTCCTAATGGTGGGTAGGAGGGGATTTTAAGTTAATTGATAGTCACCTGAAGGTAACCCAGCATGTGCCAGGCCAGGTGGTAGTAAGTGGGCAGTTTGTAGAGGAATTCAGGAGTAAATATCAGATGAAAATCCTGTAGTCACTGTAACCCTCTGATAGCATGCAGTATGGACTTCAAGGTACCTCTAACCCACTCCCGAGGTCACTTTTCTGGACAAGTAATCATGTCAGCACTAGTAGTATTGAATGGTCAACTACCAAGGCATACTGAGGTGTACTATGGAGTGTACGATCAAAAATAGGTAAGGTACCGGTAAGCTTGTTTTTGGGATCAAAGTGTATTACCTTACCTAACAACGTTAACACAGATGATCTGAATGAAGGTGAAATTGCTATGAAATTGTAAAAAAAAATGGGCCTGTACAGTACATTGTGAAATGCTACTACCCGTATCATAACATGTTCTGCCATGTTTGCAAAAAAAATTGTCAGACATAGCGTCTCCAGGGAATGTCCTTATAACATCTGCTTCATTAAGTCTTTGCAACTTGAAATGTTTCAGGCAAACCATGATTGATGCTGACAAAAGTTTTCTCTGATGAGGCAATATATCTTAACATGTTGTAATAAACTCCCATTTCTGTGGCTGCTTTTACATTACTGTTGTAATCATTGCCCTCCCTGCTAGTCAAAGCTCAAAGATGCACCTGTTTGATTTAGGGACATACAGGCTACAGGGCACCTGGCTCAAGACTTAGCAGTTACAGGAACTTTGGGTGGTTTTGCTGTATGCTGTATACTTCAGCAAACTTTCCTCTGATTAGGTAATAGATCTACATGTAACTGTTACTTCTCTACAGCATAAAACATGTCCTTGCCAAAGGAAACAAAAAGTAATTTGGATGAACTTTTTTGAATACTTTTCTTGTCTCAAAACTGATTGGATCACTAGTATAGGAAGCATTACTTCTATTGATTTATGGCCTTTAAATGGGTGGCAGAAAACCTAGATTTTGCAGCCCCGTAGGTCCTGTGAGCTCATCAACACAGATGATGTTTTATGTCTTGTTGGGCTGGCTGCAGGCAGGCCCTGTAGTTTTCATTCATCGATTCATGCCTCCAAAACTATCACAACATTTATCTAATTTACAGCACTGCTTACTGTGAAATACAGAATAACCTTCTTCAGACCCTACAGGCAGCTTATACATCTGCAAACATCACAGCTGGAGTTCAAGGCAAGCCTTTCAGTTCTTCCTCATCGGCTTCATGTCTACAGTTCTTTGATTGGACCGTATTTCTCTCTGATATACAAGTACAAAGTCCGTTTCTGCAGATATATCTTCAGCTTATGTCTGTTCAAAGCATGGCTCTTATTCCTCGTAATACATGTAATGACAAAAGAAAAGCCCTCTTTTACTGATCTATGGTGGAAGAATGAGATGATGCAATATTAAGATTTCTTTTGATTGAGATGGCAGACATACAGATGGTACCAATGGCTTCTGGCTCCAAGCCTGTTATTAGTAAACCAATGCTACAGATAGGAACACTGACATAAACTTCTCATTTAAATGTCTATTTATTTATCCTTAATTAGCAAAACTATGTACTTTCTTCTAAACTTACAGGTTAACTTTCCTAATGCACACATTCTCTGTCACACAACATTTCAAAAATTTGTAGTCCCCACAGGACGTGCGGGAAGACCAAAGCGACACCCCAGCCTTTCCTCTCTTTTTTTGCCCAGCAACAGCTACATGACCTAGCCTTTGACCCAACTTGATGATGTATTACGCTTAGTAGTCCTGAAAATTTATCTTGTAGGACACCTTATTCCCTGTCAGTGAGTGTCAGGTTTGACTGATGAGCTCCAGTGAAATTGATTTCAAAAGTTTCTATCATAGCCACAAAGGACACTTGGTTAGAGGCAGAGGTGATGCATTGCACTGTGTTTAGTGGGAAACTGGGCACTGGTACAAAATAAAAATGAACTTTGTAGTTATAGTTTGTATGATATCTGTGGTTTGCACTGTGAGAGCCCAAACCTTTCCCAAGGCAAAATTGGCCATATGCAGCGATAATTGAAGAATACTGAAAATTTTGAATATTTCCCCAAATGTTTTCAGAAACTAACATTTCAAAGCCAGCAAAGTAATCTCTAACTTACATGTAGCAGGTCTTCCTGTGGTAAATTCATACCATACCATACTAGTATGATATAACTAGATGATGGATAGACAAGATTTCTGCTTTCTGTGCATGCACATGTGTGTTGTGCCTTTTAATCCTCCCCCACAGCCGAATTCAATTCTAGATGCAGGCGTAAATACAGAAACAGTCTCCAGTTGCTTCAAGTGAGCGATGGTTACAAAATAGTGATAAATTCCAGCAGTGAAAACTTTTGGGGAAGCCACAGGGACTTTTGGCATGTTGTCACACTGTACCGCCTCAGCTCATTTTCATGCCACTGCTGTAGATGGTGAAAGCACACAAAGTAGTCTTTCTGATGCTTCAGGCTAAGATGTATAAGTCCACAAATGGAAACTTACTTTTCACATGGGGAGCTATAACAGCGTTGAGTCACAGATTTTGCTAGAGCCTTGATTGCCACCTCACGATAAAGTTCTTGTTATAATCTATCAGGTAAAAAGGCAAGATGGGGAAATTCATTACAAGTACAATGTGTCATTTGTAGGAACTTAGCCATGTACAAAAAACGGATAGCGTCTACCATGGAACATGATATAAGGTAGTGTCCATTCATTCTACAATGTATATCATAGTAATAGTATACATACATTTGTACTTCTAAACTTTCCAATAGAAAAAAAAACTTTCACAAGAGCAAAGTTTTAGAGGTGCAGCAACCCATCATGTATAACTCCAGATTCAGCCAACCCAAAAATCAAACTCAGGTTCAATGTTGCCGCGTCACCTTGGGAATGTATCGATTGATGATACCAGTTTAAATTAAGTTCTGGGCTGGCTGTAAGTAGAGAGAGGGTTGGGAAGGAATTGGGAATACCTGGTGACAAATGACATAGATTGGGACAAATGTCTCTTTGATTGAGTAAACTCGGCAGACAGCAAAGAAATGTGGGCACCGGGCAGAGCTATCTATTGAGCTTGGAGGAATGCTGTATTCAGGGGGACTTTGGTTGGCAATGGCGGGATATTCTTTCCCCTACAGTCAACTACGAGACATTTACTGCATTTGAGTTGGGCCTTGCGGGCTATTCCATTAGTACCTTTAGAGGGGAGGCTATAGATCTTTTCGCCAATTCTAGGCCAAGCCAATTCAATAACTTAGTCTCTATACCCCAACCCAGTACAGCATCTGGCCATAGAATGTCCTTGATCTGGCACAGTATGCTAACCCTGGTAAATAAAATTGCAGATTGACTCATGAAATGGGTAATCCTGGGTTACTTTCAAACAGGTTTGAAACTCTTCAGTACAAAGACTTCTATTGGATGCTATATCTAATCTTAACAAGGAGCTTCAAATATTTTGTAGCTAACGTTACTGTAAAATTGCTGGTAAGATTAGATGGCTGATTTTTTGCTGGCAGGAACCTCTAATGACAGCGTAACACTTTCGTTTTTCAGCACCAAAAAAATGTCTCCCTGGCGGAAGGGATCAGTCCTCTCATCCTCCAAATGAAAAGTCACGCCAAAAAAGTAATAAATGAGAACCATGCAATCAAGCTCTGCTTGAGCAATCGTGTCTGACACCTTGAAATGAGAGATGACCTCCAAACAAGATCAATTTGAAAACTTATGTCAATTCTTGGCAGTAATTTAGCAGAGGCAAGAGGAATGATGGTCTGATCACCTAATGTAGGAGGTTGACCCAGGGGTCAGTGACATCTGACACACTTTGGAACATGTTGGAAAAATTGCTGATACAAGATGACATAAGGCCAGGGCATTTGCCAGTTCTTGATTTTCGTCCGACCTCCCAATTTCAAGGAGTGGAAAAATTATACCAGGGATAATCCTCCAGTGTGGTTTAATCACATTTCAATCTCCTCTATGCAGGAATGTGTCAATTTGTGCCTGCCAAGTATGTCTGAATGGTCCAAATTTTTGTCTGACACAAGCAGCAAATTCTATCAGATGTCAAATACTAGGAAAGCTTGGTGCTAATGTCATAAAATAATATAATATGGTTGGCTGATTTCACTCTTCTGAAAAGTACTGGTATATCATATGGCATAATTCTGTACAATTTGCTCTCCTTCAGAGCATTCTATCACCTGTTGCTTTGTCAATAGACAATAAAAAATATACTTAAACTTACATTCCTTACTTGGATTCAGATATCTGAGAAGCATGCAAGCTTTGGCCTTATAACTTCTCCCATGTTGCTGGCTCCCAGCCAGTCTACCCCCACCCACGTGCTATCAACCTATTTTAATAGGATACAAAAACCCATAGCTCAGCCACCCAAAACAATACGTCCAGTCCTCAGATCAAGTAGGGATAGACTGAATAAATGATCTGTTCTGGAGTCTACCTGTTGGTGGAAAGACTAAAACTATCAGCAGGTAAAAACACATAGAAGATAAAAGATCGCATTTCTTAAGAAATTTTCTGACACAGCTCCTCCAAAAGACCCAATACCTTTCAAGCTTGAATATTCCTGGACAAGGCTTCTCCCACTCTGGCAGATGTGTTCCTAAATCACATGGGTCGGTAACGGTGCCCACTGACCCTATCAACATTACGTCTTCTCTCGGTCGTTTCCGTGGCAATGTGTTCCACACCGTTTCTCCAGAGATTGCAATAATTCCTAATAGCGGAGCCATTATCATTACACTGAGGTCTTCCCAGGAACATATCCCAACGACTTCACGATGTCCCCATTCAACTAACAGCAGAGCTGGCAGATGAATCATGTGGGACCAATAACTCTGCCCACTTTATTACTGTTGCGCCTCACTGCAAATTGAAAAATGTTTCCGCATCTTTAGGAGGACAGGAAACAGACCATCTAAACACATTGTTCCATATGTAAGAAAGTATGCTTACATCTACAGTTTCTTAATGTTTCAACTTTCAATGGGTCTCAAAATTTTTTGCTTGGGCAAAGACTTAAATTGAATCAATCTATTGAAATCATAAAAGCCTAATAACTTCTTAATTTATCCTAAGGTATTACTCCTTGGTGGAGGTAGATGGAAGTGTATTTGTTGGGTACTTATTGTTTAAACATCATGTGGAATCCAAATGCAGGCATTACACCTGTATATACTGAAAGTACCATATAAACAGTCTTGACTTCTTTTTATAGTATTTTACAACCCAAAATGGCCTTTCACCTCAGTAAGCAACGATCCCTTAAGACACAAAAATCTATACACCGATAACACAAAATAAAAGCTGCTTCCTGAATGTGTATATTATGTTGGAACTCAACCCAATATAACATAACCCAAAAGACTTGAGATTCATCTCCTACAGCCCCAAAGCAATCTACTTCCCCTAGCAACTTCTACTTACGGTGACTTCTACAACCAGTTTCCAACTGAACGACAATAATAGCTCTCCCATCATGGAGTGGAAGTGACATTAAAGTGAATGCGTACGCATATAGCTGTTGCCAGGCAAATGTATTAAATAAGGTACTTTCACGCGATCACTTATAGATGGGCATGCAGAAACAATGAGAGAGGCTATCATCTATGGTGAGTTACAGCCATAAAACGGAGGTTATCTATAGCACATCCACGCCATCAAACCATACGACTGAACAAGTACACACTTGGTCAACACTAGAAAACATCAGCTACTTTGTACTGTAATCTTTCTGTTCAGGCAAAGGTGCTATTTTATTATTCGTTCTCATAATATGAGTATTACCTGAGAAGCATTGTTGGCACGTAGGGTCAGTTTCTGAATTGGTTAAGGACTCAACATTGAGCTGCCAAGCTCTCCAAGTGACAGTTAAGCAGTGAGTTAATGACTTCATTACACTGTAAATACCAAACGTAAAAATAACAGTGGGGACGGACCAGTGTGATTGCTGGACGGACCAGTGTGATTGCCATATACTAGTACGTGTATGTAAGTAAAAATGGAGAAATTTATCTCCTACATTTTTCCTCAGAAAAATAGTTTTTGAGCAAGATTTTAGAAAGAAAATGGTAGATGAAGAACAACGGACACCAGAGGGAATGTTGGTGGTAGTAAAAAGGATGGATCATGTAAACTGGACCTGCTCCACTGTCGGATTGCGCATTGCGGTACCAATGCATTACCCTTTATGGTTGCTAACATACTTCAACCACTGCAGTCCAATTCTACCAATATACTGCTGGCACCTGTTTCATGTCTTTTTTATATGCCTTTGTCGTGTCTGAATCTTAAAACTGTATGGTGTAACGTTACATGTACACATGTCCAGGTACATACATGGAAAAAAATAAGCCAAGAAATGTCATCCACATATTCTCCTAAGCTCCCCTCAAAGCCTTCATGTTCCTTGGTTATTTCTGCCGCAATAGTCCCCCCAATACCATCAGCACAAGCCAGAAAGAAGCAGGTCATTTGAGCAATGCCCTCGTTTAAGGCAAATTGACAGCATTGACATGTGAACATGAAGCTCGACCAGCGCATCAATTCATCGAAGGCACAGCCGCCTTGTCCAGTAGGACTGTTGATAGCCATTTAGCACGGCCCAAAACGGTCCATCCGTCTGCGGATTTCCCACGGATGATCCCCGTGTCGTTTCGGGGACACGACCAGCATCCATTCCATCCGCACAATCTGGTGGGAATGGCAGGACACCTGTATTACAGCCGACCTCTGACCACGTCAGGTCGGGGTGTGTCAGTGACGGGAGGTAATGGTAACTACCAAGTGCTGATGATTGGTTTTATGGACACAATAGGGAAGGGTGGTTGACACTGGGCCAAGTCCACACACGGACACGATATTTGTCAACTCTTTGGCTAAGGCACAAAAAAACACCTGAAAACCTGAGAGAAAAAACTGTGGACATTTCAACACACCGATTCTACAGTCATGAACATGTCTGAATCTCTTATAATGTTATGGTTTTATGGCTGGGAATAGAGGCCTATGTCCCAGCATAGTAGGAGGAGGAGCCAATATCATTTGAACATGTACAGGACAACCGTATACATGTAGTAGTATCCACAAATAATCTGAATCCAGATACTGAGATACATGTATGTCCCAGCTACAGAGCAGTAATGGCCTAACCTTACTTATAACGTTTAAATCACATTAACAGAGCACTACATTTCATTTTCTTCCCTGAACCAAGTTATTAGGTTGACATGATATCACATTTGAAAATGTCATAGAGAAAATTTATAGCATAACAATCATGGCACTCAAGGAACAAGTTGCCTGAAAAAAGAAGAAGGGCAAATTGTAAGCACTTAATGTGAGATATGACGGCATATCAAAGAAAATAACTTGTTCTGGGCAAAACTTTGGTAGAACAGGTTTCATCCTCTTCCTGCTAGAGGTCTGAGCTGAAGTACATAGACTCAGCCATTTTCTCATTATCACTTGCCTTTGGCAAATTTTCAATTTGTAAGTATAAATATGGTGAATACAAGGGTAGTATACGGATATTATATGAAAATGAATGTTCCGTGAGAGGCTTAATTTAAACCTGTTTAAACGTTGCTTACCATGTTGTAAACAATGTATACTACATGTTTTGTAAACCGAAAACTTCAGGAAAATCGTAAGCAACTTTGTGCTCACGAATATGAAACCAACTGTCAGTTCATTTGCAATGTATTGTTATGATGTTGTTGTGTGAATAAAGTTTACTTTTTATAAAAAAAAAAAAAAATCACTTGCCTTTTTGTCCTTTGCTTTTTTTGCCTTGGACTAAAGAATGTTAATGGAGGGAGCTACACAAAATTTTTTAACAGCGGAGCACTCCAGTCCCAAAATCTTTGTGGATTTTCCTTCTACTAGGGGTGATGATAGGGAAAGAAATTCTTACACAATCTTAGCAAGTTTCTTAGGAAGGGTGAACCTCAGGCTAAAGACATTTTCATTCATCACGACTCAGCACAGCATGCCTCAGCTTCCTTTCACCCTGAGGATGTTATTTATTCTGAATGTTAACTGCTTCATGTGTCTTTAAAGTTTTAAAGATTATACAACTTAGGGAGTTTGAACTGTCATTGATGAATAAATATTTCATAATGATCCAAAATCAGGATACAACTTGCCCATGAGTTAAGCTCAGAATGACATTTCTAATTAGTAATTGTGCCTCACATTCCAGGATTCTATATTTTACTTGTTTTCCTTACAGAATGTGTTTGAGATTTGTTAAATCACAACCAACATTGGGGGTGTTTCATTTCATACCATAGCTAATGACCTTCAAATAAAGGTAGGACAGCCTCTGACCAGGTGCATGCCTGGCATCTTCAATTAGAAAGATACTGATAACAACTGAAGAAACTGAAATATGAAAATTCCCATTCCCCTAAAAAGGTTTGGAACCATCATGCCAGGGTATATCACTTCCCGAAAAGCTACCTGTATTTACCTTTCCCGATCTGCCCTCTGCCCCTAACCACATTGGCTTGTCCCTGCACGTGGTGGCTGTCAAGACGTACTTGAGAAAGCGTGCTGTACCTGGCACCCCAGGCAGTACACAGGAGATCTAATTTAGGCCGGTACATGTTTAGCTGCGGGCTGGGATGGAGAATTGGTATTTGTGTCCCCAAGCTAAGCATCCATCTCTCAAACCTGTTCCAAGTGCAGCGCTGCTCCCGCTATTGATTGCTTCTGCAGGCCCTACTCCATCATAACTCTGGTTTGTCAACAGAACAGATTTCTGACATTTCTCCATGCCTGAGCTTTTGTGATACAAACTTTTTAAGCTCACTCAACCAATTTGTAAAACTTTGTACAGTCAATCTGCCAAGGCCAGTGCAAAGTCCTTTGGGTTTTCAGCTATTTTTGATTTACATGGTTATGGAACAGAAGTCGTATAGAATTGTAAAACATCGTGCATCCCTGTATAGCAACCTGTAAAATTACACCAGGGTCTATGTGCAAATAACATAAGTAATGTTTTATACAAGTAAGTCAAAACTGTGGTCATGGTTGATAAAACATTTCAATGTAAGTAGCAATGACCAGAATCATGACAGCTGTAGCTGTATGGTGTAATGTTCTTTACACTGCATTTGGGGATTGCTAGCTATGTTTCCTTTGTTTTGACATGTTGTATCTGTAAGAAGATAACCCATCTGCTGTACTTCATAAGACTTACTAGTATCTAAATCTGCAAATCACTAATAAATCCACAGGCTTAACCTGTACAACTCTGCTGAGATTGAGTGTTGAGATCTGTACCAGATCTTGTGGTATCACAGAAAGAGTCCTAATCTCCTGTTAAATAGGAAAGTCCCACTATCTGATAAAGTGTCTCCGTCCATGTTTAACTCTGCAGCAGAGACCCAGTACAGGTGGTGTGCAACACCTCCTGATAAGGCATTATTGGAATATAATGTCCTTTGAATATGTTAATGCTTGCATTTTACTCTCCTTTTTTCTGAGAGGGATGCAGGAAATACCTTGGATTTGGTTTTGTGTTGTATATGCAAGGGAAAAAATTACAACACGACATGCTTACAATTTTATAAATTACAACTTCTGGTGGCCACGTATCAGATGGAACAGAGAAAAGGCAAATGAGAAACTTGGATGTGAGTATCGTCACACACTTGCTAAAAAGAGCAAAAAAAGAGCAAGATTTCACTTTTGGAGGGGTCAGACTGATGGGATATCAATGCATGTGCTAATGTCACCAATAATGGCTTTATGCTACAGAACGAAAGAGTAAATCCAGTGCTTGAATTTTGCTGAAAATGTTTGATAACCAATAAATGATATTACAATGGCCTGAGCCAGGATGATGTTGCCGCCACTTCTATCTGTCCCATAAGGAGAGAAGAGCTGTTTGACCTAGATACATCACATAACAGGTTTACTCATGTTTTCTACAATTTTGTAAAACATCAAAAAGTCATTCCTGGAGATCAAGGGGTCAATTTTGATGGTTGGTGGGCCAACTGTTTGTCGCCAGCCCACATCAGCAATGAGCCAATAATCATCCGATGAGCCAGAAATTGCAAAAGAAGCAAAAGTTATTAAGTTAGGATGATGAGCTAATGATCACATCAATCAAACCATCAGATTCATGGGATAGCAGGGAAACCTCTGTGGAACAACAAAATGATGGGGACAAGAAGTTGACGTTTTGATGAGTCATGATTTTATCTAGCAGAGTTGTTGTATTCAGCGAAGCAACAAGGGTAACCGATAACATACACTGTATATCCACAGGATCATCAGCACAGAGAGAAATCCATAGAAATGACTTAGACTTGCCCCTGGGAATTGGTCGACTGTCAGCAGATGTGAAAAACTACCTGGAAGTTCTGGCAATATTACAGATCCTGCCATCAAAGGTCAGAGGTTAATAGTTATAGTGCTAGAATTTCCAGAGCATGTTCTGAAGTAGTTATTGTTTATAAGGCATATAATCTTTATTGCCTAACAATTCGTGTGCTGAGTCACAACATGGAAACCGCACTAAACTTTTCCTTATTGGGCGCTCTTTAGGTACCACCTTTTATGACCAAAACTTTCAAAGCCTTGCTGTAAAATGTTCAAGAATTCTACTTTTCTAGGAAATCTTGAGTTCATCTTTGCACCAAAATGGCTACCCTACACACCAGTGCAGATGTACATGATCACTCAATCTGACAGTTTGACAAGATTAAAAAGCCATCAAAAAACCATTACCTACTCAATGACCTGAACTAAGCCCTGCCCATCATTAAAGATCAGAGTTTAGGTTATCATACAAGAAATCAGCTTCTGAAGCAGGATTTTAAAGTTGGACTAATCCAAGTCCTAGTAAAGACCAACACTAAATAATAAACTTTCAAGCTAAGAAATATGCTTACAACAAGTTACAGAAAAGAGTATGCAGGACCCCTAAGATGTTTTAGACTGTTGTAAAATTACATGCCCAACTTTTCTATCTTGGCCTATCTTTTATTTATTGGCTTCTAAAAAAAATTGCAAATGGCAAATTCCTGCACAAGCACTTTTTGGAACATCAACAATTATACATTGCTGTTGTCCAACAAGGGAGGTCTCAGGACAACATGGTAGAGCAGCATCCATATGAGCTGAATTAGATTACATCAGATTTAATGATAATTGATGAAGATAGCTCTTTTCCCTGGAGATCCTAGATACCAGTCCAGTTTGGGGCACTGACCCACCAAAATTAACCCAGATTAGCCAGCAAAATGCCATAAGTCTTTCCACTTGACTCAATTTACCTTTATTACTTTAGCATTATATGTGCATTGGCATCATAATAATCACAATTGCTTGAAGGAATTATCTGTCTCTGCTGCCAGGTAGATTTTCTTGATTCCATATATAGGAAGCTTTACTCCCACTGGTCACATCAAGGGGGATACATAGTGATTCAATTTATCTTGGAAATAACTTCCTACAGTACTCCATCTATTTTTTTCTTCAAGAAGAATGAAAATTACCCTGGTTTACTCAAATCAAATATGAAACATATGACAGTTCGTCCATGTGTGGTCCAGTTTCCTACTTTAGGGATGTCCGGATGTAATTTCACAGTGAAGATAAAGTTGTCCCATAGATCACAGTTCCACCTGGGAGTCACATGTCTGGGGAGGGCCTGCACCATGTGGGGGTAATCAGAGGGGCAGGGAGGGGCCTGTCATCTCTGCCGGTCCTGTCAGGGGCTGTAAATCTGGACACAGAAGGCTGATAAGGACGGAGCTGGGGCAAATGGCTGATTAGAAGGGTGTGAGCCTACTTACCAGGTGAATCCCCTTGGTGGTGATTCAAGTAACATGTGTGAGGACTGACCCTAGGCAGTTACATGTAGGTTACCTGGTCACCATTGAGGCAAAAATCCTCTTGGGCTGTGTTGGCTTTTGAGCCAAGAAGCTGGCCTGAGTAGGCCCTGGACAGTCTGGATTCCAGGTTATCACTTACATTGTAAGTTCTTTTGAAGATATAGAGTGCTGCCTTTTATACAAGTAGTAACCTTACCTTGTACCAAGGTCAGGGTTGTAGGGGCACTGCATAGTGGAGTGTCCGATCGTCTGCCTCCATCACTCTCAGCCTGAAAGGAGAATATGCACAAGGTATGAAATCAGTATGAAAGTTACATGTACTTACTTGCACGTGTGATGCCTGGATAGAAACTCCCAGCTTCCTTCAGCCAACACACATGGCAATAATCAAGGTCACCATAAACAACACTTTATCAGTGAGGGGCTGACATGACATATGCTTTTCCTGAGATCCTATCAGGTCCACAAACATGTTCCCAGTCCCAAGTGGCAAAACTAATCTGTGCACCTCTTATCAGAAAAAGTATTATTACAGAGGGGTAAGTACTTTGATCACAACAGATGTGAAGATCAGATAGTGACATTCTCTGCAGTCCTCCTGGGTTCAATGAAGCAAATATAAACACCATTTAGCTTAGATAGATTTAATCCTGGTGTCAGTTACCTCTGGGTTACATCCATCTTATGTCCCAGGCTGTATGATTTTGATGCAGTAGAAGTAGACTGGCTGTGAAGGAACCAACTGTCAAGAAGGATCTTATCTATGAATTTCCAGTCAGTATTAGCCTGGGTGCCAGACTGTTTACAGGGCCAACTAAATTGGCCAGTTCCTTGACTCCAGGTCCAACATTTTCCCAACAAAAATATACCACAGCCCTCCTGATTCACTAGCCTGGGTACCATCCTATTTGTATGCTGCGACTTCCATACTCCCCCCTATGAAATTTCTCAGTATGGGATCCCTGGCATACAAATAGGATGGCACCCAGGCTACTGATTCACAGGCACACAGCACACTGGATAACTTTGGGCTTAATGTTCTATAGGTCTGGTGTCTGGTACTGTACCATCAGGAGCTCCTGGTATCTCTTAGACCATGGGACTGCAACCCAAGGACACTGCTTCTCTGCAGTTTCCTTCTCTACTCTAATCACCATTCCTTCCACCCCCACAATCCAGAACTTTCCCACTTTCTGATCCACCTCCATTGATTTCTATTGATGATAAAGCCTTAAGTAGGAAATTAAATCCCTCCAAGATTAACTCCACAGAGGTGAGTAACCCTGCCTGTCCAAATTGCCTCCAGTGAGACTTATTTATTAGATATACATGTTCCTTCCCTGAGAGGATCAGGACCATTAGGGATCGAAAGAAAGACTTGATTTTGAATTACAACACATCAAGGTGACTCCTGCAAGGATGCACCAATTAGATTGTACGGTATTTGAGGGAACAATAATTTCTTTCAGGGAAGTAGTATAACTAGGTTAGGAAAGCCATTCATGTTTAAAATGTGAAAGAATGTTTACCTAAATGTTGAAACTAATTACAGTGGGTACACCTTGAGTATGAGATTTATAACTGCATTCAGCTCTATAAAATCAAGTCCAATTTTGAATGTCTTTAGATGTAGCCTTGTCCCTCTGGCACATGCAGTAAGCCATCCTCCATCCCTTCTCCATATAGATCGAATTCCATGGATCCAGAGGGTACAGGATCCAACTCAGCTTGGCAGTTGTTAGGAGTGCATTCATCCTTTTGGATGAGGACATAGAGCTACAGTACATGTGCAAAGTATGCAGTCCTATGAATGGGAATCCTCGCGTATATACTTGAGAACCCAACACACATATTGAAAACAATATTGGTGACCTGTTTTACTTTCCTAAAAATGCAAGTCATAGCTACCTTAACTTCAACTCTTTAACTGGCACCTCAGGCTCAGACAAATAGATACATTGTCCCTTCTAACATCTGCTTGAAGATAAGATCCAACAGGAACTTGCAGCTGGCCTGCAAGGAGTTAGCCAGGCTAGCAAGGGGTGGCACAGTTCACTTGACCCCAGACCATATGAACCACCGTCCACACAAGTGAAGTTTCCTTCACTTTGAAGTGCATTAGACCCACTAAGGTGGAGAGTAAATATTTTGTTAACCATGTACATTAGTTACATAACAGGAAACGCTTCAAACCCCAAATCCCCACTGAATCTCCTGAGCAGAAGGCAAACAGTGCAGAATTAGTACATCAGTGAACCACTAGGAAAGAAAATCTACAGTTTCAAATGTAATATAGGTCAATGACATGGTAATGGGTAACCTTCCAATTACGTCCTGATCATACAGAGTTGAACCAAATCACATTTTTGCAAAAGGAACCTACTTGCCCAGGGGACGTCCACATTTCATTAGGGACTGTACGATATTTACCGGGGGGGGAGGGCCGGTCGTCTGAGGGGGAGGGGCCTAGGAAAAAAATTTTGAGCCGGGGGAGGGCCTAGGAAAAATATTTTAATTTGGGGGAGGCCTAGGTAAAAAATTTTCCAAGATCCCTTTAACTCTACAACGTTTTTATACACTTTCAAAACATGATTAAACGTCTGTCCCATACATATCGTAGCGATTTTCCAGTCATTGGAATTGGCAGAATTTTACGTTCCAATAATATC
>NW_017803954.1:437128-441073 GCF_001625305.1 Branchiostoma belcheri | reverse complement strand
ATTGATGATAAAGCCTTAAGTAGGAAATTAAATCCCTCCAAGATTAACTCCACAGAGGTGAGTAACCCTGCCTGTCCAAATTGCCTCCAGTGAGACTTATTTATTAGATATACATGTTCCTTCCCTGAGAGGATCAGGACCATTAGGGATCGAAAGAAAGACTTGATTTTGAATTACAACACATCAAGGTGACTCCTGCAAGGATGCACCAATTAGATTGTACGGTATTTGAGGGAACAATCATTTCTTTCAGGGAAGTAGTGTAACTAGGTTAGGAAAGCCATTAATGTTCAAAATGTGAAAGAACGTTTACCTAAATGTTGAAACTAATTACAGCGGGTACACCTTGAGTATGAGATTTATAACTGCATTCAGCTCTATAACATCAAGTCCAATTTTGAATGTGTTTAGATGTAGCCTTGTCCCTGTGGCACATGCAGTAAGCCATCCTCCATCCTTTCTCCATATAGATCGAATTCCATGGATCCAGAGAGTACAGGATCCAACCCAGCTTGGCAGTTGTTAGGAGTGCATTCATCCTTTTGGATGAGGACATAGAGCTACAGTACATGTGCAAAGTATGCAGTCCTATGAATACTTGAGAACCCAACACACATATTGAAAACAATATTGGTTACCTGTTTTACTTTCCTAAAAACGCAAGTCATAGCTACCTTAACTTCAACTAGCGCTTTAACTGGCACCTCAGGCTCAGACAAATAATAGATACTTTTTTCCTTCTAACATCTGCTTGAAGATAAGATCCAACAGGAACTTGCAGTTGCAGCTGGCCTGCAAGGAGTTAGCCAGGCTAGCAAGGGGGGGTCAGCAAGGGGTGGCACAGTTCACTTGACCCCAGACCATACGAACCACCGTCCACGCAAGTAAGTGAAGTTTCCTTCACTTTGAAGTGCATTAGACCCACTAAGGTGGAGAGTAAATATTTTGTTAACCATGTAGTTACATAACAGGAAACACTTCAAACCCCAAATCCCCACTGAATCTCCTGAGCAGAAGGCAAACAGTGCAGAATTAGTACATCAGTGAACCACTGGGAAAGAAAATCTACAGTTTCAAATGTAATATAGGTCAATGACATGGTAATGGGTAACCTTCCAATTACATCCTGATCATACAGAGTTGAACCAAATCACATTTTTGCAAAAGGAACCTACTTGCCCAGGGGACGTCCACATTTCATTACAGGACCTGTAGGAAGTGGAACACAGCCATTCAACAGGGTCTGAGGGTCTTCTAGGGGTTGCCAGGACTCTGGCTTTATGGCTGTAGCAAAGTTCAGTAAATATCATATGGACAGATGAATACTATGTATAAGCAGTCTAAGTTAAAATGACCTACTCGCAGGGCTTTAGCCAGCTCAGAATTTTTTTCCATCAGCCCAGGTTCATGATCGGATGTGGGGAGAGTGCCAACTAGGGGAGGTCGAGGGGGAAATTTTGTATTTTAAAGTCTTTAAAAATGCAATTTCCCACATTTTGATAGGCAAATCATGGGGCTTTTGGTAGTTCTTAAGATGTTTTTAATTTTTGCCCAAGATTTTCGTCAATTTTGTCCATCATCAAAAAGTTTTCTGTCACACGCCACAGAAGTTCCTACAATTGAAAGAAAAAATGGTTGCTGGATAAAGCCCTGTCTACTGGCTCAGAAAAGGCCTATACACCCTCAAGTTTCTGTTAGAGACCCTGAGGTGGTTTCTGTTATGTGTAGTAACTTGAATGTTTATATTGATCTTCAAAACAAATGGGTAGCCAGTCCATAATATTTGCCAAGTAGCTGGCCTGTGTGGGCCCCGGTAACACGACAGTGTACATTGTACAACCCAGGCTTGTCACATAAGCAATTATACTATTCTCATTAGCCATACATAGCCTGGCAAAGCCTACATGTACCACGTATGAAGCCTCCTCCCCTTACCCTTACTCCCCTTACATTATATTGCAGCTTGCCAGGCAACTGGAAGGGTGATATTGCAGTACATGTATTTTCATGCCAAATTTAATTTAGCTTTTGTGGAGGACCCTCTCTCTCTCTTTAGATGTACAGCTTGAAGAGCTACCCTATCCACCATTTCTGATTTTGTAAAAATCGAAACAACTGTAATAAATATGCCATTCACGAGTTGCACATTCCCATGATCCTTTGCGCACAGGGTAGGTCACGTGGGCGCACAGGGTAGGGAAAGGTCGCGGTAAACCACGTGACTCATCCTCGGCTCTGGTCGGAAGAAGTCGGAAGTGTTCGCGAGCGCTCGGAAATTTCAAAAATGGCTGACACCACTGCCGGCGGCGGGAGGCACGTAGTTTTTCACGGCGTTCGTACGGCAAAGCGGCATTGAATTTTTGCTCCATGACTATCGGTATGGGATAGGATAGGGTTGATTCAACATACTATGTGAAAATGTGACAAAAAGACAGACTTTTGAAATTGAATGCTCCCAGCCTACTATCGGCCAGATAGCTTAGGGCACCTTCTTCCGACCAGAGCCGAGGATGAGTCACGTGGTTTACCGCGACCTTTCCCTACCCTGTGCGCCCACGTGACCTACCCTGTGCGCAAAGGATCCTGGGAATGTGCAACTCGTGAATGGAACATTTGTTCCTGGTGTGATGGATTAGTGGTGAGCGAACATTATGAAAACTGCAAACATAAAAGCAGTGAAAATATTTCATGATTTACAGTATGCTATCAGGATTAAATCTGTCACTGTGAAACTAACACTTCCAGTGTATCTAATCAGGAATCTAAAACACCCCAAAGAGGCCCAGGATAATGATTTCATCCTGTCAATCAGACTATCAATTACCCCATCCTTGGCCTAGTTTCTCACTTGTGTATTATACACAAAATCTTCCTGCCAAATAGCAGAAATAATTTGGCAAACTGGCGCTTCATGCCCGTTTACCTGGGAATCATTCCCCAATTTGCAAAATTACGTCTAGCAGCTTGTGATTAACTCTGCTTCATCTATTACTTATGGCCATATAAAAGTGTGCTTAGCAGGCCTGCTTTATTGAGTTATGAATATGTATCTAACATACTTCAGCCCAAGTGGTGCTGATATTGAATTTTTCATCAAAGATCCACTTGATGACAATCCCTCAAGAGATAAACAGCTTTAAAAAAACAACCAATCAGTGCTTCTATTTTTGTCCCTAAAATTAGACAATCATATAGTTTTGAAATTTGCCTCATGAAGGATGGGGTGGGTACTACATGAATGGATGGAGAAATAATTACTTTCTTCTCACCCTGCTTTGTACTAACAGCTACCCATCCAACATCATAATTGAGAGTAGCTTTGGATGGTTGGAAGACAGCTTGAAAAGAGTTCCCTCCTCAGATATCCTCTCCATCTAGATCTCTATTATTTTATGCCATTCTCAGGCCTGGCCATTCTGATCTGGATTCCCCATAGTTTATCTGCTGTTATCCTATTCCTATTCTTTTCTTTCCTCTTTCGTCACTTATGACATCGATTTGGAGGTGAAACACTGGATTTACCTTCAATGTTGACATTGTTGATGTTTTAGCACATTTAGAAAGCTATTTCTTTCTTTTCCTCGTTTCCCCCTGCATACAGTCAGGACCAACTTACCTGCCATCTGGCTCTGATTGTGGCACCCTGCTTGGTGACATCCACACACAACAAGGCCCCTCTGTTCCACATGACAGATACATGGATACACCTCCATGACCCCTGACATCCCCTTCCTTCCTGCATGATGAGACACAGATGGAAATATTTAACTTCAGGCTGTACCAATGCCATGTCTTGTAGCTCAGATTTCATACTGCTTGGGAAAGTTCACACCTAATGTAATGTAATGTCGACACTGCTTGGAACTTGTCAAGTGCAAGACTTAGAAAAAACAACAATAACTGCAGGGATAGATTCTGATATGTGAGTGAGTTATATTTTTCAAA
>NW_017803954.1:428602-437108 GCF_001625305.1 Branchiostoma belcheri | reverse complement strand
CGTGAGGGGGAGGCCTAGGAAAAATTTTGAGCCGGGGAGGACCTAGGAAAAATATTTTAATTTGGGGAGGGCCTTAGGTAAAAATTTTCCAAGATCCCTTTAACTCTACAACGTTTTTATACACTTTCAAAACATGATTAAACGTCTGTCCCATACATATCGTAGCGATTTTCCAGTCATTGGAATTGGCAGAATTTTACGTTCCAATAATATCCATCCCTATTATTATAATGTATTCGCCCAAATCTCCCACAGTCCCCTTCAAAATCTTGCATTTTCGCCAGAATCGGCGAAACTGGACTACACAGCCAAATTACATGGATTAAAATCGCGTCAATCGCGTCAATCGAAACGATACCGATCCAAAATGTAGGGAAGGCTTGTCTGAAGATTTTGAAAATTAATTTTCGCCGTTCAACGCACCCTTCCCAGAGGTGTGCGTGCGTGCGTCGGCAATGGTCCCGCTGGTCCCGCCTCGCAACTCGCTCGAACTTCTCGGCGTGGATGTCGGATGTCGACGGATTTATTTGGTATTTTTCTTAAACCAAGGACTATTTAAACATTTATATCTATGTCCCTCCAAAGTTAATTGAAAACAACACGTAAGTTGGCAATATTGTTTCCCTGTTTGTAATAAAATTGACGCGGAAGAAGTTCGTGGACGAAAGGTAGGCTCGATTACACTGACTGACCATAACGTTTAATAACTGACTTTAAATTTATAGCTCGATGTACCAGCGAAATTTGTGCTGCCAAATTTGCCCCTCAACATGCAAAACATGGGTTGAAATTCAAAATTTTTCCGGGGGGGACATGCCCCCCCCCCAAAACGCCGGGCCTACTCGGGCTCTAGTGGCGCCTGCGGCGCGATGGCTCGCGCCTTCGGCGCTTCATGCGGGGTAAATTTTCAATCAAAATCTCGTCCTCCCCTTACGAAATTTCACTCTCTATGATTCACGCCGGGGGGAGGGCCTAGGAAAATTTTTTGAGCCGGGGGAGGGCCTAGGAAATTTTTTTGACCTGGGGGGAGGGCCTAGGAAAAAATTTTTTACGCTACCCCCGGACGACCGGCCCCCCCTCCCCGGTAAATATCGTACAGTCCCTTACAGGACCTGTAGGAAGTGGAGCACAGCCATTCAACAGGGCCTGAGGGTCTTCTAGGGGTTGCCAGGACTCTGGCTTTATGGCTGTAGCAAAGTTCAGTAAATATCATATGGACAAATGAATACTATGTATAAGCAGTTGAAGTTAAAATGACCTACTCGCAGGGCTTTAGCCAGCTCAGAATTTTTTTCCATCAGCCCAGGTTCATGATCGGGCGTGGGGAGTGTTTGCCAACTAGGGGAGGTCGAGGGGGAAATTTTGTATTTTAAAGTCTTTAAAAATGCAATTTCCCACATTTTGATAGGGCTTTTGGTAGTTTTTAAGATGTTTTTAAATTTTTACCCAAGATTTTCGTCAACTTTGTCCATCATCAAAAAGTTTTCTGTCACACGCCACAGAAGTTCCTACAATTGACAGAAAAATGGTTGCTGGATAAAGCCCTGTCTACTGGCTCAGAAAAGGCCTATAGACCCTCAAGTTTCTGTTAGAGACCCTGAGGTGGTTTCTGTTATGTGTAGTAGACTTGAATGTTTATATTGATCTTCAAAACAAATGGGTAGCCAGTCCATAATATTTGCCAAGTAGCTGGCCTGTGTGGGCCCCGGTAACAGTGTACATTGTACAACCCAGGCTAGTCACATATGCAATTATACTATTACTATATTACTATTAGCCATACATAGCCTGGCAAAGCCTACATATACCACGTATGAAGCCTCCTCCCTTTACCCTTACTCCCCTTACATTATATTGCAGCTTGCCAGGCAACTGGATGGGTGATATCGCAGTACATGGATTTTCATGCCAAATTTAATTTAGCTTTTGTTGAGGACCCTCTCTCTCTCTTTAGATGTACAGCTTGAAGAGCTACCCTATCCACCATTTCTGATTTTGTAAAAATCAAAACAACTGTAATAAATATGCCATGGAACATTTGTTCCTGGTGTGATGGATTAGTGGTGAGCGAACATTATGAAAACTGCAAACATAAAAGCAGTGAAAATATTTCATGATTTACAGTATGCTATCAGGATTAAATCTGTCACTGTGAAACTAACACTTCCAGTGTATCTAATCAGGAATCTAAAACACCCCAAAGAGGCCCAGGATAATGATTTCATCCTGTCAATCAGACTATCAATTACCCCATCCTTGGCCTAGTTTCTCACTTGTGTATTATACACAAAATCTTCCTGCCAAATAGCAGAAATAATTTGGCAAACTGGCGCTTCATGCCCGTTTACCTGGGAATCATTCCCCAATTTGCAAAATTACGTCTAGCAGCTTGTGATTAACTCTGCTTCATCTATTACTTATGGCCATATAAAAGTGTGCTTAGCAGGCCTGCTTTATTGAGTTATGAATATGTATCTTACATACTTCAGCCCAAGTGATGCTGATATTGAATTTTTCATCAAAGATCCACTTGATGACAATCCCTCAAGAGATAAACAGCTTTAAAAAACAACCAATCAGTGCTTCTATTTTTGTCCCTAAAATTAGACAATCATATAGTTGTGAAATTTGCCTCATGAAGGATGGGGTGGGTACTCCATGAATGGATGGAGAAATAATTACTTTCTTCTCACCCTGCTTTGTACTAACAGCTACCCATCCAACATCATAATTGGATAAGAGAGTAGCTTTGGATGGTTGGAAGACAGCTTGAAAAGAGTTCCCTCCTCAGATATCCTCTCCATCTAGATCTCTATTATTTTATGCCATTCTGATCTGGATTCCCCATAGTTTATCTGCTGTTATCCTATTCCTATTCTTTTCTTTCCTCTTTCGTCACTTGTGACATCGATTTGGAGGCGAAACACCACGGCGGTCTGTCACTACGGCATTCTTTCCCATTGCTATGCGCGTTCTAAAAGGTATCGGGTTACAACACGCTATTTTGGCCTGTTTTGGACTACCCGTAAAATATTTGAAAATACACAAATAATATTTAGGGGTAAATTTCGTCAAATTAAAATGAAATTATCGTCTTAACATCCTTTAAATGTTAGCTTTTTATGTTAAATCAATGATTTTTAAAAATTTCGCTCAGAAAGACGATTATTTTCGGGTTTCCGAGCACAAGTCATGTCACGTTTTTAGGCAAACATCGTTCAAACCTGGCTACGTATATTACCCCAGATCCCCGATTTTTATATTTTTCGCAGACTAGGAATAAGACAAAAAATCGTGTTTTAGGGATTTTTTAATTTCTGATTTTAAGTCTAGTTTTTGTCGACATATTGGTGAAAAAATGGCATTTTTTGACATTTTTCTCACTAAATTACCCATAACTCAAAATTGAGGCCATTTTTCAAAAATCCCTAAAACACGATTTTCGGGACAACCGTTACAGTCATTTTGAGCCGTAAATGGGGTATGTTTGACGCTCCATGTTTCCAGGTTTGAACGAGTTTTGGAGACATGTCATATCGCCAGGAAGTGTGCATTGTGTTATTCATACTGGCGTAAAGAATCATTACAGTATTCAAGGTCACTCAAGGATACGACAGTAGCTTCGCTACATGTTACATGTCCACCAAAAATAATAGCGGACATGTACTGTCCAGGAAACTGTTTGTATCTATAGAAAAGTGTTGTTTTTCATCTGTTGCAATGCACGGAGGTAGAAAGGCTTAGTAAATGACCGCAGGTGACCCCGAAATAGAACGCGGGTTCGATTCGAATTCCCCAGATCGAACACGATCGAACACAGTTCGGGTTCTATGACATGTGGGAACTTTTCAGCCCAGATTTTACCACCGTGCACTGGATTTACCTTCAATGTTGACATTGTTGATGTTTTAGCACATTTAGAAAGCTATTTCTTTCTTTTCCTTGTTTCCCCCTGCATACAGTCAGGACCAACATACCTGCCATCTGGCTCTGATTGTGGCACCCTGCTTGGTGACATCCACACACAACAAGGCCCCTCTGTTCCACATGACAGATACATGGATACACCTCCATGACCCCTGACATCCCCTTCCTTCCTGCATGATGAGACACAGATGGAAATATTTAACTTCAGGCTGTACCAATGCCATGTCTTGTAGCTCAGATTTCATACTGCTTGGGAAAGTTCACACCTAATGTAATGTAATGTCGACACTGCTTGGAACTTGTCAAGTGCAAGACTTGAAAAAACAACAATAACTGCAGGGATAGATTCTGATATGTTACTCAAGCATCTTTCCCTGGAGAGACAAGAGTGAGTTTATTTTTCAAAGGAATGACAGGTAGGATGTAAAGTTACATATATTTTGGTGAAAATATGTGTTTTACCGATATTTGCTACCCGGTAGTAAACCTATGGAGGTAGATTGCTACACTTGGTAGATTAGGCAATGTGGGTTATCAAATGGCATGTATGGGAGAAGGCATAAAAGATCAACACTAATTGACAATTTTGATATCTGATTTATCTGATGGAACATCCTTGGTTTTACTCTTTGATTTGCAAGCCTTGCAGCTTGGGTAACACTTGTGGAGTCATTGTGACTCACAGTCCTAGATATAGTGTCAAGTGGCTATTTCCTATGGTTAACTTTTAACTTTCATCCATTTCGTCATTCTTCATTCAAGAAAACACAATCACAATAAGACATTCAATCAGGTTGATGGCAGATTTAGGATACTGCATGGAGGTATGAAAAAAGGTTGAATTCATACCTCCATGGATAGTGAACAGCACATTTGTTGTAAGTAGTCATTTCACATTACTAAAATCTACTACATAAATGTAGCTGTACTGGTCATGGGAGCTGGACAACTAGGGAGTTCTAGACCTGTATCCAACATTGGGCTTCATCACTTACATAAAGTAAATACTATAGTAACTCACCCTCTCCCCTCCCCCATAAGCAAATTTCAGGAGTTACTAGAGGTAAATTTCTTCCTGACCTCACAAGACCTTCCAGCCTTCCTGTGGGTAGAAAACAGGAAACACAAAACCCACAAAGCATATTCCACCAACAGCTGTCATTGATATTTCTGACACTGGATAAATTGTAGCCCCTCTTTAATTAATAACACACATACAGCTTGAGGGTGTGATAGGGTCTTTCAGGCCTTCCAATTTTGATTTTCTTACTCCAGTCCAGGTACCAGGAATGCTTGGCATGATTGTTTAGAAAGAGATCCATGTAACTTTTCAAAGGAATTTGCACCAACTGAACATTTATTTGAAAGAATAGTTTTTATGTTGTCTTATTTCCTTTCACTGAACAGTAGGGTTTTATACATACATGCACTTCATTTAATATTCCTAGTCACCCTGAAATGCAATTTCTGGAACATGACAATACTGTCAATAGTAGCCTGACTTTTTTTGCCAGCTTCGCGATATTCTGCCACCTCTCTGAGTGCCGGACAAAGAGCTTGTGTACACTAGTACAATAGTATCTGTATATATGTGTATTAACTTTTAATTTAAGGTACTTTGTTTTGTATCGAAATCATGATCCTTGCTGATTCACTTGTTCATATATACATGTACCTTAGACACTGAAATAATTGTGTTCATCATATTAAAGCATGCACAACCTCTTGCATGTGTGAAACAACTAGGGGCAAGTAGAAACACGAAAACCCCTCACTCTCAGGAATCAACCCACAGGCCCAGCTCGAGTAGCCTGGGTACCATCCTACTTGTATACCGGGGCTCCCACACTTCCCTAAGGGAAGCGAGTGTGGGAGCCCCGGTATACAAGTAGGATGGTACCCAGGCTACAGCTCGAGAACCCAATTCACCAACTGCTAGGTTAAAAGATCCGGACCTGTTAGACAGGTCAGTTGATGGCACTTGAGTTGAATCCCACTGTTCCCCCTTTTCTTTTTTTTAGATTCATCCTCCAATCACAACTCAACAATGAAGAGCAAGAAATGGGCTTGCTTTGGCCCATGGGATCTCCACACCTGGATTCAGTCAGCCACAACAACTTGGCCCCTTACTCCCTTTTCCCATCCAGCCAGACTTGGCGCAGTGACAACAACACCATCTCATATTGGCAGGCAGCAGACAGCAGCAGGACCTGGCACTCCTCCAAAACATTCCTGCCCAAGTAGGTCATTCTAGAACAAAAGATTAAAAGACTTACCTCAACACCCCAGGAATAACCACAGGCCTGCTGAAAGCAGTACATTGCTTACAAATTCAATACACTTTTTTAGTTACTTGTATAGAATAGTTGATGTTTACAGTTTTTGCGGTAGATATTGATATTAGAGTTCCCATCAGAGAAGGTGTATAAGATTATACAGCACCATTGTAAACTGATGATTATATCAATCAATTAGGCCAAATTAATGCAATTTGTTGGTTTTAGGAATTAAAAAAATGCTGAACCTACTGAACCAGGAAGCCAATAATTTCCTCCCAACCCTTTTTTTCATCTTCACCTCTAGCTAAATTTTTAGGTAAAAAATGAAGAAAATAAAATAATATGACCCTTATCTGTTGTGTTGTTCTTTTGACTTTGCCACTGAAAGGGCTGCTTGGACAGTAGCCTTGTAACGTATTTGGTACAAACCTACTGCCAGTGAACCCCAGAACTTTGGTAACTGAAAATCCTTAGTTTTAAAGCACGTTCCATAGTTTGGCCTTACTCCAGCCTATCCTGGTACGTCACTCTTCCCAGGAGGTTAAGTTAGAAGCTGCAAGTTCTCATGCTGCCTTTCAAGTTCAAAGGCATGAGGTAAAAGCCAGCTCTAGTTAGCTTGGCCAAGAAATTGCCTGTTTGGTTTCACTCCCACTGGCTGGGCTGGCACCACAGATGATTCCTTGCTAAATTTGGGTCTGTTGGGAACCCCACTGCTATGTGGCATGAAATTTGGAGGTCAGAAAAACAGTAGTGTCAAGGGAAAGGGTTTGCAGGGGGAAGTCAGGCCCAGTCCAGATCAATTATATGGTTCACACACCACAAGGTAGCCATTGAAAGACTGTGAAAGGTGGGATCTGATTTAGACCTGGTTTACACGACGACAAAAACCTGGCGTACGATAATGGCGTACGCACGCGATCGTACGACAATTGCGTACGACCATTTTTTCCAGCGTGTAAACCGGCCCCACCTATCGTACGCACCTATCGTACGCAATTTGCGTACGCCACCTCGAAGGCAGGCGTACGATCGTGTACGATCGCCCAGCGGGGAGTCAGGATGCCTCCCCGCCTCGTGTAAACGCGACTGATCGTACGAACGGCGTTCGCAAGCACTTCCCTGTTGCAGGAGGTCAGGGGTCATATGCAAATTCCATTCTTCTTCCCGCGCCTGTGAAAACCCATGCCGTGTTACTGATCTTTACTCTGTTTTCTCTGATCCGTTTCGGTTTTCCTTTTGTTTTTTTATCGTATTTGATTTGTTTGTTGTTTTGCTGAGCCTGTTTGCTCGCGACTGCCGCAACTGACCATGGCAGAAGTGCGCAATAGCTCTAACTGTCACGTTCCCACACTGACCGATCGATCCCGCCTTGAGCTTGAATGATTGCAATGCCCGGCGACGCAAGTACATCCGCGAAAAGAAGAATAGCAACATCTGACGCATGAAGAACAGAAAAAGAGCCTGTTCTCCCGCCATTTTGAAAATAGCGCTATGTCAAAGCTCGCGGCGGGTCAAATGGGGTCACGATAGTGTGGAGCGCTGCGGGAGTCCCGGCGCTGTCCGTCCCGCTCCGTGTAAACCGAAACGGACGTACGATCGCGTGCGTACGCCATTATCGTACGCCAGGTTTTTGTCGTCGTGTAAACCGGGTCTTAGAGAATCTTCCAATCCTAGCTCCTAGACCTAGTCCTAGGTAGTCTGCAATTTACTTTTACACTAGATGTGAATATTTCTGAATTATCCCAGTCTGTTTTAGTCTTAAAATCAAATTATCATCTTGTGACTACAGTTTTTTTTAAACAAACAAACAAACAAACAAACAAACTGAAGGAGCTATTTTATTCATGGCCAGGCAGTTTTTATCCACGCATAACCATGAATATACACATTATGTAATACAGATAACCCCACAAATGGATTTTCTTTTTTTTCCCTAGTCTTGTCCTGAGGAAAGCATGCATCACATCAGGATTCAGATGCATACAGTTGCTATTCCAAGGCTCTGATGAAATGATGGGAATGCAGGGCTGGAGCCCAGGTATGTTGGAAAGCAACAAGCATAGAGTCCATCAAGAAATTACAGGTTATGAAACCACCTGTAAATTAGAATGTTGACTGCCTCATGGCTGAGAGTGTACTAGTATGCTGATAATGCGAATACATTTCAGCACCAAGGGCAAAACAAACTTGGGCAGAGATTGCGATGTTCCGTTTAGGTTCAATTTTTACTTCTCAGTATTATTTTGAGTGGCTGTGTGCCAATGGTTTGTCTTACTGCTTGTCTAGAGTAAGTTGACAGC
>NW_017803954.1:404878-428582 GCF_001625305.1 Branchiostoma belcheri | reverse complement strand
GACAATTTTGATATCTGATTTATCTGATGGAACATCCTTGGTTTTACTCTTTGATTTGCAAGCCTTGCAGCTTGGGTAACACTTGTGGAGTCATTGTGACTCACAGTCCTAGATATAGTGTCAAGTGGCTATTTCCTATGGTTAACTTTTAACTTTCATCCATTTCGTCATTCTTCATTCAAGAAAACACAATCACAATAAGACATTCAATCAGGTTGATGGCAGATTTAGGATACTGCATGGAGGTATGAAAAAAAGGTTGAATTCATACCTCCATGGATAGTGAACAGCACATTTGTTGTAAGTAGTCATTTCACATTACTAAAATCTACTACATAAATGTAGCTGTACTGGTCATGGGAGCTGGACAACTAGGGAGTTCTAGACCTGTATCCAACATTGGGCTTCATCACTTACTTAAAGTAAATACTATAGTAACTCACCCTCTCCCCTCCCCCATAAGCAAATTTCAGGAGTTACTAGAGGTAATAGATAGAGCACGGTTTGAGGCTGACTATGAGGATTTAGAACTGCCCCGCCCACCAAGGGGATTTCATGTCTCCCGAGGCCAGAGTCAGACCATGTGTGGTGATGAGCCGGTCAGTCTCCTCTGATTCCCCAGGGCAGAAAGCTGGACACTGCCATTGGCCAGTTGTTGTTTCCATGGAAATAACAATGGGCGGGTCCAACATAGTGTAATTTATTCGGATAGTTAGAGCACCTCTGTCCCTAGAGAGGGACCAATTCCAGCTCACTGGTTGGCTGAGAAGAGGGTGGCTGGTTAGTTAGTGCACCTCTACCCCAAGGGAGAGAGGTGCACTAACTCACAAGTATGCTACTATGTGGATGTAATCACTAAAAATCCAGGATCCCTATTGGCTGAGGGGACCTAGCAGTGCTCTAATCACAACTCAACAATGAAGAGCAAGAAATGGGCTTGCTTTGGCCCATGGGATCTCCACACCTGGATTCAGTCAGCCACAACAACTTGGCCCCTTACTCCCTTTTCCCATCCAGCCAGACTTGGCGCAGTGACAACAACACCATCTCATATTGGCAGGCAGCAGACAGCAGCAGGACCTGGCACTCCTCCAAAACATTCCTGCCCAAGTAGGTCATTCTAGAACAAAAGATTAAAAGACTTACCTCAACACCCCAGGAATAACCACAGGCCTGCTGAAAGCAGTACATTGCTTACAAATACAAAGTACAAAATGTATTTACACTTTTTCATTTACATGTAATACCAATAGTTAATGTGTACAGTTTTTGTAGTAGATATAGCAGTTCCCATCAAAGAAGGTGTATAAGATTATAGCACCATTGTAAACTGATGGGCCAAATCTGGCCAAATCAATGCAATTTGTTGGTTTTAGGAATTGAAGAAATGCTGAACCAGGAAGCCAATAAATGTTTCCTCCCAACCCTCTTTTTCATCATCACCTCTAGCTAAATTTTTAGTACCCTGGGAGCCATCCTCGTTGGTCGTCGGGGAGAGTTAGTAAACGCCGCGGGAGAGTTAGTAAACGGGTCGGAGGGCCTAGGGGGTTTGCATAATTACTATCAGCGCGCGGCCTAGAGGGTATCCGCATAGGGTTTCAGCGCGCGGCCTAGAGGGTTTCCGCATGTGGTGCCCAGCGTAGGGCGGGGAGGGCGTGTGCCGGAGACGGGCTAACCAGGGCCCGCGGCGTTTACTAACTCTCCCCGACGACCAACGAGGATGGCTCCCAGGGTAAATTTTTAGGTAAAAAACAAAGAATATGAATTAATACGACCCTTATCTGTTGTTTTTTTCTTTTGACTTTGCCAATGAAAGGGCTGCTTGGACAGTAGCCTAGTAGCATTAGGTACAAACCAACTGCCAGTGAACCCCAGAACTTTTGTAACTGAAAATCCTTAGTTTTAAAGCATGTTCCATAGTTTGGCCTTACTCCAGCCTATCCTGGTATGTCACTCTTCCCAGGAGGTTAAGTTAGAAGCTGCAAGTTCTCATGCTGCATTTCAAGTTCAAAGGCGTGAGGTAAAGCCAGCCCTAGTTAGCTTGGCCAAGAAATTGCCTGTTTGGTTTCACTCCCACTGGCTGGGCTGGCACCACAGATGATTCCTTGCTAAATTTGGGTCTGTTGCTTTGGGTCTGTTGGGAACCCCACTGCTATGTGGCATGAAATTTGGAGGTCAGAAAAACAGTAGTGTCAAGGGAAAGGGTTTGGGGGGGAAGTCAGGCCCAGTCCAGATCAATTATATGGTTCACACACTCCCAAGGTAGCCATTGAAAGACTGTGAAAAGTGGGGTCTGATTTAGAGAATCTTCCAATGCTAGCCCCTAGACCTAGCCCTAGGTAGTCTGCATTTTACTTTTCTAGATGTGAATATTTCTGAATTATCCCAGTCTTAAAATCAAATTATCAAAGAAACGAACTGAAGGAGCTCTTTTATTCATGGTCAGGCAGTTTTTATCTATGCATAACCATGAATATACAATATGTAATACAGTTGTACACATGTAAATGGATTTTCTTTTTTTCTTTCCAGTCCTAGTCTTGTCGTGAGGAAAGCATGCATCACATCAGGATTCAGATGCATCCAGTTGCTATTCCAAGGCTCTGATGAAATGATGGGAATGCAGGGCTGGAGCCCAGGTAAGTTGGAAAGCAACAAGCATAGAGTCCATCAAGAAATTACAGGTTATGAAACCACCTGTAAATTAGAATGTTGACTGCCTCATGGCTGAGAGTGTACTAGTATGCTGATAATGCGAATACATTTCAGCACCAAGGGCAAAACAAACTTGGGCAGAGATTGCGATGTTCCGTTTTAGGTTCAATTTTTACTTCTCAGTATTATTTTGAGTGGCTGTGTGCCAATGGGTTTGTCTTACTGCTTGTCTAGAGTAAGTTGACAGCACATGGGTGGGGAAGAATAAGGAGAGGTCAAAGGTTTTAGAATCTGGCTGCGAGCCAGCAGGGGAAAGTCACAAGTAAGCTGAGGATTGCATATTTCCTGTCAGTCTGAAATCTCTGATTTGTTGTTACTTGAAGTTGAAGTCTTGTTGGTCTAACCACCTGTTGTTTTGAAAATAAATGTTAACATTTTCACTCTGCCTTTCTTTCCTACAATCCCAACAGCCCTCTTATCAATAGGCTTTTCCTACGTCACTCTACATTCCTCTTTAAGTTTCTGCCCTAAGCTTAACTATGATAAAGATGCAGCACTGGTAATGATGGAAACACAGCTGACACAGGGGAAATCACCAAACCATATTGAAACCATCACATCAGCGCCCTGATGGCACCCAGTCTTGATTAATCCTATTCCTAACAAATCTTGGGGAAGACTCGCAAATTTGCAAGCTGTTTTCAGAAGAAACACTTTCGAATTGCTTATGTGAGCAGAGGAGTAATCTAAAACTGGTCCAGAAGGGATGTTTTGCAGTCTTTGTTACAATTTTAGGTTTGTTTGTAAACCTTCCTGCAATACCCACAACAAGCCGATTTACTAAATAATGCAATTTAATAGCAAAGAATGCAAAGAAAAGTACAAAGAAGGGAAAGCCAAAATGTACAATTAGACCAAACGGATGACAGCTTAAGAGGGTGTCATTACCTTCTATCTGTTAGAATCTTTTATCACTTAGGACTTACTTCATTATAAAGATACCGAAAAAGTCTCTTGCCTTTTACTGTGTACTAAGTATGGAAGCAAGGGAACTGGTCCATTGCTGTGTAACTTGTAATTGTTTGGAAACATGCTATCACTTTTGAAACTATCCCCAATAAAGGTTGTATTGCAATGGTCAGGGTACATTTTGTCTTGAAATGCTGTTCTACTTGTTGCTTTGGGCTGTAGGTTCTTTGACAAACTGGTCATTAGAGTCCACTAAATGCTGACAATGAGTCACAAGACCATACACACTTTAGGAAGCCATTAGAGATTAGATTGAAAAGAAAATCTTGTTCTAACATATCTTCCTAAATCACACTGCCAGATAGTAACCTGCTGCCATTGTGTCATGTTGAGCTACTGCCCTGAAGGACTAAGTACAGAAAACTAGGACAATGCACAGGATCAACTGCTCACTGTTTAGAAAAGCATAGAAACTGTTTCTTTTTCAACATAGTTACAGCCATGGTATATTGAGTTTTTGTACAAATGCATGAAATGATAAACCATTATTTTTTCTTCTTTTACAAACACTTTCGCTTGAATGTACAGAGAAGTGATATTTCTTACTATACCTAGATCTACTGTTAAATACATTGTACTTTTCATTATCTGAAATGACCAGCTGTGGGGGTGGTCCCAAATGATGTAGATTCACACATTTTAATTTTCCTTCTTATCTATGAGTACCACATTTTTCCTGTACAGATTAGGCAGAGACTCATCTTGTCCCCGCGAAATCCTTAGGAGTCCCTACAGATCCACGGACAAATCATCCCACGATTATCTACGCTTCCCTGCACTGGTTTGGACCCAGGAGAAATATGGTATGGTCTGTTTTGTACCACAGTAATCACCACCTCATGAATTACAACCTATGATTGTCTCTTATGCACTGTTGAGCTTGAAGCTTGGGCCACACAAATTCTATATGTTTCCTCTTGGCAGTTAGGATTAGTACTAGTATGCTATTGGACACAATATATATGAAGGTTCAATCTTACTTTTGAAATTCATTGGTATGATTGCTTTCTTCACAAAGTATCAGTATAATGAACAGTGCTCAGCTAACAGTGTGTTGTCCTTAGAAAGACAATTTTTTCAATAACCCGGTGGTCTTTTCGAATGATTATGTAACTCAAAATACATATAACACAAAGTGCTGATGAGGATTCTATAGATTATGCAAAACCATGTAAAACATCAAAGAAATTCCCAAAAGTTTGATTTGTAAGTAAGAATTCTATCAGGAGAATTTTTCAAATTCTGGAATTAAAAATAGAATTACAAAGTTGTACAAACTATCGACTGGCCGTGTGATAATGAGTAATATCCTGGGGAAATAAGAAATACATTAAATTTTGTTGGTGGCCCTGGAGAAATGATCATTAATACAATTATTATAACACTGCATACAAGATGTGAAATGTCATATGAGAGATCCCCAGGAGAGAATAAATCAATATTCAATCAAAACTACAAAATCGTCTAATCATAATTTACAATGTAGAATTCAAAATATATTGCAGTCCTATGCTGAAATATGTATTAACTGTTACATGTATAACAAATTTGTACTTTTGATAATCATTCAAGTAACCCATGACACCACCAACCCTCTCACCCCCAGAAAGAGTACAAAATCATATAACATCAACTTTGGGTATCACACAATTTACTTCTTTCCAGGTCACTTTAACCTCTCCATTTACATGTTGCTTTCTTAATCTTTGTTCAGAGTTTATTAGAACAATTGCCAGAGAAACACCTGAAAGAACTGAGGCAAGGGATGGAAAAGTCTTACTACCTTAACTTCAGCACCATGGACAGAGCAGTTTTGTGTGCAAGGTAACCACTTTTACCTCAGCAGCAATCACAATACAGAGACAGGAGAGATTATGAAAGATTCAGGTCTTTAGGACAGCTTTCTACCCTAGCTGCACCTGATTAATTGACAACTGCCATCCTCCAACAGTGCTAGGTCTATATTTCAGGCCTGTACTTACTGCGCCATCAACTTGGTGCCATGTAATGAAGTCATACACAGTAAACAAACGGACTGTCTGCCTCTGACTACTCTTTAACAACCATAATGACTTTCCCTGTCATTAAAACTCTCCATCCGACATCCTCATCGTCCTCACAAAACCTGTTGTCTGCTGTAATTTATGAGTGTTGGCTACTTTGGTTGCTGTTGGCGCGACAACACAAATGGTGGTGAGTCTATAATGTAGACTTCTTGTCTCTCTCCAACGATGTAATGACGATGCTTCAGCCTCCCCTTCTGGGAAAAGTTTGATGAGTTATCCATTAAAGGGACACATGTATATCACAAAATTTACAAGCAAGGAACTTGAAACCAGAATCTCTCATTTCCCTCAGTCTTTTAGTGGTTGGTGGACCTAATAAGGTACACCTTTTGCTGTCAGTTTGGGTCGATTTCAACCATTTGTATGTGAACAAGTTGGTACGTTGATGGCAGAAATGTTGCATTGTTTCAAGATTTCTGAATGTACTTTTGAGTTTTATAGTCCAACTGTTTTGCATTAAATTGTAAAAAGGATAACCATGGCTTTTCCTGTAGAACAGTATTGGTAAAAAAGGACAAACTCTTATCTGACCAAAACCTCTCAATGTTCCATTTCATCAAAGTCTCCTTAAAGGATATCCTTCCTCCTCCCTAAAAAACTTTGTCACGTTTACTTTTTGCATGAGCTGTAATTCACATGAAAGATTTTCTACAAAGTTTCTTTTTAACTAATGGTGCTTGGTTCATTCCCCTTTGTCCTGCAAACTTGTAAGCCTGTTCCTTTCTCCTGAGTTCTATTCAACCCAACAGTTGTGGCAGACTGCTAGACACAGCGGCTCTCCCTTTAAATTGGGAATGGCACCAAAATTGGTCCGTAGGCAAAAACAACGATGATATGGCCGGCTTGTGCTCTTATCTTTACAGCTTCCTACTTAGTCAAATTGCACTTCGGAGTTCCCGCCAGACCAGTGACGATGGAGTAGACACGATGGCTCATCCCGCAAGTTTCACGACCAAAGCTCATTAACAAGATACCTTGGAGAAACAGCTCATTTACATGTAACAAGATCACCTTCAAGCTAGAGATACTTCATACTATCTGGGTCACTAGTAAGGGCACTACGGACTTTGAGTTTCATAGCTTTCCCACCAAGTACAATTAAATACAGTTACTACTCTTTTTCTACTGCTCTAAAGTGACTAGTTATGGGCAGTCGTAAAAGCTGTAACATAAAAGCATAAAGCAGACTTTGCTTTCATTGGCATTTACAGGAAAGAAGTTATGAGATGGTTCTCATGATAATGACACTACTGAGGCATCATGAAGTTTTACAAAGCACCTGCTCTACAGAGCTGTATGGTTGAACAGTGCTGTTTACAGGATTTGTAGCTACAGCTTTTGTGTGGTTAGCCTACCTGAACAGTTTTACTAGTGTTTGTTAGTTCATGAATATGATGATTTAAAATGTCCTGGATAGTCTAGTGTGTTACAATTTTCTTTTCATGGGTAGGCCTCGGCCAGAGGAATCAGTGATCAGAAAGAACTGAAAGAACCTTAATAAAAAATAACATGCTGTGACTCCTTTAAAAGAGAGACAGCTAAGCTAAATATTATACTTAATACCATGAACCAACATTCTAAATTTTAATTTTTCTGATTCATTACCAGAGGTTTGTGCTCTGTAAGTGTGGTCTAGTTAATTTTCGTTGCTGCTATTTACATGTCCATACCTGGTCTCTAGCTTCTCCTGCTTCCATTTCCATTTTTCCTTACCTCCCTCTTTTACTCTGTTTGGACTAAATTTTGACTCCCCCATCGTTGTCATTACTTAATCCATACCCATACCTCACCTCCTAACCTATGATAATTCAATCATGAATAAGTAACCTTCTGCCTGCAAGTTGCAACCCTCTCCCCTTCTTTTAAAAGGCCTCAGTCCTTAAGTAGATACAGTTTCCAATATTGCTACCATTTCAAGTCAACAGTGCTTTGAGGTACATGTATTAGCAAATGACTTCCGTTTCACATTTCACACAGGCAGCAAATGTTTCACTAAGGAAATGGCAGGTTCTTTAAGACAAGAGCTGTTGGCAGAACATCTTTATTCCAGGCTTCCATATGTTTCCCCTCCCTTGTGGCGCCCAGTAATCTCACAGTTGGACAATTTATAGCACGGAACTCCGCCGACAATGACGAGAAATCCCCCCAATCTGGTTCCAAATTGGTACAGACAATTTCTTGTTCACACACTGAACCAGCTCGATAAATCAGCTGGACATCGGTTCGGCCCCTCTTTGATCTCGGAGTCCATCACGGGTTTTGCCCGTCGCCATCGTGGCGCCAGCCGCAATCGAGAGAAACAGCAAATATTATCAGATGTGAAAATCGCTGGGCAGGGAATGCGCTAATTTTCACTGGATAATTTATTTTCCTCCAAATGCTTCCTTGCCGCACGTATACAGTACCGTCAGAGGGGCAATAAGCCCCCTGTACAGCTAATAAAATGCAATAAAGGCTGCCGGGATCACCATGGAAACGGGCGTAAATCATGAATGTCTCCACGATGTCTGTCCACAGCAAGCCGGGCTGTAACTTCCGAGTGTAAACTGAGCAATTACCCCTTACCCCGAGGCCAGCTTGGCCAGCCATGTGGGCCCAGTGCTGATACCATCACAAATTTGAGTGGAAGAGCAGACAGATAGCTTCCATTTAGCAGCCCTACTGCACTGCTGCTACCACTGTAGATGTGGAATTTCTAAATCCGCTGGCACCACCAGGTGTCCCTGGGGTCTGTCTCGCCACTTTTATTCTCCATATCCCCTTATCTCCCAAGTCCATGACTCCAGTCTAACGATACTCCTGCCGCCGCCATGGACCAATCGCTGGGAATTAGCCTCTAAAATGAGCGTAAAATGCAATTCCGAAATTATAGAAAAACAATGAAATGGAATTTGAGCAGCCTGGAATTCACTTCTTGATATCTTAAAGTGCATGTCTACCCAACTTATACGACTTTATATAACGCGAAAATGGCCTGCACAGTCAGACAATGAGGCAAACATGCTATAAAATTTCACCAATGGGTTTTTATAGAAAAGTCAATGGAGCTGTCTCTGTACTAAGAGCAGCCTCTGTGCCTGGCAGCAGTTACATAACCACCAGAGCACTGGCACCACAAATTTCTGGGCTAACCTGTAAGAGAAAAATGTACCTCTTCCAATAATATTATTCTAAAATTAATCTATACAAATATATTTATCTGAGAATATCATCATTGATATTGTAAACAATGATGTCTTTTATGATTGTTCTATCCGTCCACCTCAATTTTCTGGGATACATTTGGCTAGATATATTTATCAGGTCCTGTTAAATACTTATTTCTAGAGTACTGGATACTACAGAAGTCTGACTTGTCCAAAGAACTGTGACATATGGGAGTTGCACTGAAGATTGCTGAGAAAGCTGTACTGTACAATGACCCAATCTGTATGTACAGCCAGGGATGCAACTTGGAATCTAGAAGGTTACAGTGCAAATTTCACGTCCACAGTCCACACTTTGTAACTGTCCTATAACGTTACTGGTACAGAATGTTATCCACACACAAGTTTCTTTTTTGCTGTTCAACATTTATGGTAGAGTAATAGGACATACATTGTATTTTCACATGAAATTATCAAAATCAATCATTGCAAGTCATTTTCATGCATGTTTGGAAGCTACAGAGAATACTGCTATCAAATTATGTTTGTTATCAGTATTGTTTTGTTTTGTTTTGTTTCAATTTGTAAATCTTCTAAGAATCACCCGATCCCCACCCACAAGAATTATGCTATTTTTTGTGGGACATGGAATTGAATTAACTCTTAAATACATTTCTATCAAATCACAATTTTACCATGTTTTACCCTGTTGTAGGAGTCTTTTTTTTTTGCACTCATAAGGATATATAAAATATTTGTAAATACATGTCAAAAATCCTGTGAAGTCCTATTAACTTTCTGGTGAACTTCCTCAACTGCCCTTGACATCATATCCCCTTGAGGAAAAAGAAAACACACAATTTACAGAGATTTGATCAGAAAAGAGGTTACTGCAATAATATAAAACAATTACAATCCATCACACTGGACCATCTGAATCCCACAGTGCAGATACCTGTATATCAAAGCTACTCACCAGTGTGAGGTGCATTTCTAGGGGTTTATATCTAATCCTTTAGACCTTGTCAAGCTTTCAAGCCCCGTCAAATTTACGACAATGTTGAGTGAAGAGCAGTAGAAGTGTCAAAATGTGTCCAGATCACACTCCTCAGGATAATGATGGAGGTTGTATTGGTGTTGTTCCAAGTCATGTTCAGGCTATAGCAATTCATATACTTGGGAATTCAGGGTTTCAAAGTACTCTTTAAGAGCCAGAGTCGGTAACCTTGGTAAAAATTTAGGTTACATGTAGGTTGTCCACTTACAGTCATTCAACATCTCAAACTGATAAAATATCTTAATAACATTTGCTGTCCCTACATGTAATTCTCTGATGTTTCAAAATTCTACTATAAAGAAAAACCTACTTAATTACTAGAAGATCATCCTTGCACGTAGAATGGCAACTTGTTTTCCTCAACACTGTCCCTTCAGACTCACACAATGTACCCACAGTGTCCCCACAATAGACTATATAATATATGTACTTAGGCCTACTGTCCGTCCTCTGGAAAGGACTGTATACCTGTACAAGTAATTTGCACTGGGCTCAAAAATCTGGTGGGCAGATCAATATTATAACCCCTGACATTGCACTTCAGAGGTATAATTACTAACCACCTAACCAAGAAGTTATATGAAAGCACATAAAGGATATCAGTGCAATAAACTACAGGAAAGCATTAATGATCCATTATTGTGCAGAGTGCAGCTAGGATAACTGCTACTATGTATAGTTTGATATTTGAAACAGACAGATCACAGTTTGTGTCATTTTCTAGAGAAAGTGAAGTACATTTCTGTATCTACCATATATCTGCTGAATTGAATTGAAAAGACTGGATCTCCTTTGGACCCCTATATTAGAGCAGTTGGCCTAACTGTACTGGTACCTTATTACACTGAGATATTATCACATAAGCCGTTCCATAGACAATGCCTTCTGGAAGCTTCACAGTAACTCATGTAACTCCTTGAAGACTGCTGGAGGACCATTACCTTGTATCTCTAGCTCTACTGTCTTGAAAAGAGACATTAGGGATATCAATCCAATAAACAGGGCATTGACACAAGATACCAGGTCATCTGTACCCCCAAGGCTGTGTTATGCCTGAAATATCTATTCTTGTATAGTCATCCTTTCCAGGTCAGATTTCCCATCGACAGAGACTACTGTACATGTATACCTGATAATGGGTATGATCACTCATAGCTATATTGAAACACACTGAGGTAATGTTACAACATTTCCATGATGATCAGAAGGAAAGTTAGGCATTTTCTATTAGTTGCTATATAACCATGGCCTCCTATAACCTTTCTAGTTTGTGAGTCACTGAGACTATTACTTGACATGCTATTATGTTATGCAATGCATGACATAGTCACAGTGGTTGAGTTCTCCGAGTTCAGCCATACAAATGTTATTCAGTAGATGACATCTGGAAACCAGGAAAGAATCTGAGAATACAGTATTTACCTTATAATGGCATCTTTATGTACAATCAAAGATGTGCTTTCATGCAAACTCATTTTGTTTTGTGATTGAATATTTTATACCTAATGCCATTTTTACATTTCTTGTGATTATCCTTGCAACAATTCTCTCATTTTGCAGATTATTTAGTAAAAATGTAAGTTACGTCTAGCGTTAATGTTACAAACAATTATGAATGAACATATCCTATGCTAATAGATGTGATCTCTACATGGATGCTATACATGTTAGCTTTTATTACAGCTGGTGAAACTGGAAATTTCAATATTCCTAGTCCAATCAAAGTATCTGTGTCTATGGTTCAAAACACCATCTACACAAACAGTTAAAATATGAAGACACCTATCCCTAGTGCTGAATGCCATCCACACACCAGCAAGCAGGTCTGTCCCTGGTGCTGAACACCATCCACACGCGCGCGCACACACACACACACACATCGGCAAACTGGCCTTTCCTTGGTTCTGAATGCCATCCGCTGATCCAGACACACAAGTAAACATGCCTGTCCCTGGTGCTGAACACCACCAGCGCACAAGTGAATGTGTCTGTAATTTGAATAGATGGTTATATCAAGAGGATTTGATGATGTCAACTTCAAAAAAGGAGTCTTACCGCCTGTTGTAGACAAATCCACGTGTTACACTGAGCTGTCAAGCAGTTTGTATTTCCCGCTCATTCGGATCGCGCAGACTCCACCGGCTGTCCTCCGGTGTTCCCTCAAACAGTCATCTTTACAAAATACTGCAGTACTGAGAAGCTACATGTTCACGTACTTCAACACGACGGTGTGGCTCCCTTCAAATCCCGATGAAAACGCCTTGTAATTGTCAAGATTTGATTTCTGTTCGCGTATGGCGCAGCATCATCATATTAAATTTGGAAGAACAGCCGAATTTCCAAGATGAACTCTTTTCCTACGTTATTCTTTTTGGTACCGATTTTAAGGACATTTCACGATCTATACCAAATATCTTTGTATATTGACTAGGCAGGATGACCTGGTAAGGAACTGAAATAGGAAGTGGGAAATCACCGTACCAAATTTCCTGGTAAAGCATTGTCCCGCCGAGCAGGTCAACGTAGGTCAGCTGAGCACATTTACTGTGGTCATATTGTGGAAAGGGTCGCATGTCTCTAATTACTTTTAAAAAAAGCTTGAAGTACCAAACATAAAAGCAACAAAATGTAACCTAGAGAAGTAAAAGTAGATGTAGTAAATTGAGTATGATATCAGTATTTTTTTCTGTCGGGAGGAATGAAAAAGGGCGCGTTATATTCTAACAATTTTCGCTGTACCCCCCTAAATGCTCCCAGTTTGGTATCGGCCAAAGGTGACTAACGGGAAAGGAAAGCCAACATGGCGGAGGAACTGCAGGTGGAACTGGACTTGTGGCAGAAAAAGTTCCGAAATTCAGAGGAAAACCTGTCAGCACTGAAAAAGCTATGCATCAAAGGTAAGTTCAGCTTTTATTCACATGTCATGCCGACTGTTTTAGGAAGTGATCGCAGGTCGATCGTGTCCTGTGAGCCTCCAAATATTCACTTCCTGGTTGTGTTATTGTCATGCCGAGATTTATGTATACGTGAAAATGGCTTGTTTTTCTCATGTAAATTGCCCGATAACCGCTCGATTTAATGTTATATTGACGGCAGACCTTTGTACTAGATACGTGAAGCTTAAGTTTAGGTGCAGATGGCAGCAATGGTAGATGACACGAACAACATTCAAGGTATACGAAGGCGGAAGTGAATTCTATGAATAGACCATGATGTGTTCTTTGCCCTTGTTCTATTCCCAAAGGACATAGCTTGGTCACAGCGGATTTAACACGAAAGTATTATGCATTATACATTACAACATCTCGGGCAAGAATCCGACAAAACCTTCAAACATCCGCGAATTTTCTTTCGTCATTGCACTTCAGACACACCCGAAAATTTGGCTTGCAAGACTCGTTTCATTTCTCGTAATTTTGTCTGGCCGCTATCTCAAATATCCTAAAATGCAATTAGCCGTCCTCCTGACTTATTTATGTAGGCCTGGCAGCGCACTAATTAGGGGTAATACGTCCAAAATGGAATAAACGTGTATACTGCTGCAAATGGAAAATGTAGCCATACTGTTGTAAGTGATTGTCTTCTGAGGCAACAATGTTTACCTACGTCAGTTTGAAGCCTTTTCTAGATTAACAGCAAAATATTTTTACAATAATTATGTGTGCCTTTCACAAGTTTATCAAAATGACATCATACAAAATGGCACACATAATAACAGTTCAAATATTTTCATTGTTGTATCTTTACTATTGTCATAAAAGTCAGAAATATTCAGATGCAAGGTGGAATTTATTGTACACATGGCTGCTTTCTTTGTTGACACGCCCCCTTACCTTTGTGTGGCTGCCAAGCATTCAGCCCATTTACAAACCAATTTCAAGGTTGTCGCATCAGATCATCAGTAGAATAAATTTGGCAAAAATATTTATTCCAGGCATGATAAAAACATTTCTTTCTTCTGAGGCCGGGTTGTTAGGTACTGTGCAGGTTGGGAGGTGAATCAAAGCAAGGAAGTTTAAATGAGACAAAGTAAACAAGAACTGGAGAAGTTTTGTAACATTGTAGACTGTAGCCAAGCATTCATTGTTTATTCTTTCAACAGGTACATGTGAACTACACACATCGTTCTTTCAGCAGGTTCATCATTGATTTAGTATATAGCCACTGGTTCTGCAAACTATAGTATTGATTTGAATATAATGTGATATTTGTTATCTGCATTTGGATTCGGGGATTTGGATCTGTTAACAGAACAAACTACTAGTACGGTCCCACCATACTGCTGTTCACTGGTTTATTAAGTAACACTGTTCTTTTTTCATCCACAGCAATCCATGAGTTTTCTGAGCTGCAGCTGAAGTACAATGAGAACCAACAACAGGTGAGATCTGTCAGGATCGATCTTTGGACTACTTGACAACCTTTAGACTATGTTGAGTTTGTTTGCATTCCTGGACTATGATGTAATGCTGAGACTGTTTTCTTCCACAGCACCCAGCTGATTATAGATTATTTGCCAGTTGCTCTGCCCCAAATTTTCATAATTTTAAAAGAAATATTAACATTTGTATTAGTATTATTAAAAGAATAATACTAAAACAAACATGTAAATAACCAATCAATACCGAAAACAAAATGTCATTTGATCTCTCTAGCCTACCCTAGCTCATTCTGGTATTAGATTTCTTTCATAATCCTCTGTATGACAAAATCTTTCCTTCCCACATTCATGTTCTGAGCTAAGAATATAAAGGTAAATTCTAGAATTTTTTCTAAAAGATGAGTTGATACAGTAATCTCTAAATTTAAAAAATGAAAATAAGTGTTGTACAAAAATTCTTCAAGTTCCATACAAACTTTGTCCACATGTGCTAGGATAGAAAGAAGTTAACAGAAGATTAGAAGGAAGTTTTGAAATTCATAATTTTATACATGTATTATCATAGTGTTTTATTGGTTTCCAACATGTGTTTCTTTTTAAGTACCGGGTAGATGAGCATACCTGTTAATAACATTTTCATTGTTTTTCCATCCAGTATGCCGAGCTGGCCGAGAGGTTGGAGGTCACAGAAACCCAGCTGGAGAAACTACAATCAGGTAAGATGTTAAGGATTTAAGTTATTAAACTATTAATTAATTTGTCAATGAACAAGATAACAAATGTTACAAAAACAAACCAAAAGCTTAAGTTTCTCCTTGCTGTCCAACTACACTGCCTAACAAATACGAATGCTGTGCCAAAAGGCTATTAGCTTCTTATAAAAGGGTGAAGCTACATGTACACATGTATGTGTTTTTGAGATGGTCACTTCAAAAATAGTGTTCCAGAATAAAACTTTTATATCAGTATGCCAGAGGCTTTCAGGTGACATCTTTTGATCAAATACATTTGCACCTCACTTCAATTTGTACACTTAGGTTTTGTTGTTAAGCCTCTCAAGACCTCTTTGCACAAGTCTTTTAGCAGATTTTGCATCCAGCTGAAAAACACGTCCATTACTGGCAGTGCTTTGGAGGTACTCACAGACTTGTAAGACAGGCTACACTGCTAAAATTTGTGACCTTCTTGGCCTCTTGCTGTCAGCCAACAACTCAGGTGTATGTAATTGTACTTAATAAGATAACTGCTTGTAGTTATCTGTGGCCTCTAGAAAGATCTGCTTTCTGTGATAAAATACAAGTTTGAGCTCCACTATTACTGTAGCCGCATTACACGAAGCTCCAAAATCAAAGTCTTTCCCTTATTGAAGCAAGTGCTTTGCAGAGCAATTACACATATATATCTTAACTTAACTTAAACTAATGATAATTACAAATGGCGGTCTTGTTGGAAGGCTCAGGTGGGATGGTTGTCAGGGCTTTGTTTGACTTGTTGAACCAGTTGGATTTAACAAAGCTCGTTTCATAAAAGCTGTTTGATGTTCAGTTCAACTGCTTGTTCATGACCTACATGTAGGTAAAAAAGCAAAGCAAGCTGAACCGAAAGGTACAAGTAATGATAAATATATATGACCACTTTTATGTTACAGCAAGTTCATATTACTGGAGCTCATTAAAAGGAGTCAATTGTATTTCTCAGTAGTTACCTTGTTATGGTTTATTCTAGGTCACACAAGTGAAAATGTATATTATGTTATTTTAACGCAGAGGTCATTTACATGAATAATGAAGAAGTGTTGAAATGAAACATTGCCAAGGTATAGAACTTTCACTTATGATTATTATATATGAATATATATATTCTGTTACGAAGCAGTCCAAAATCCTAAATTTAAGTGGAGCACATTGATATTATATAGCAGTAGAGAGTTGTATGTAATTTAAATATCATTTATTTTTACTATCACGAAAGTTCATCCGTGTTCTGTGTGTTGGTACATGTACATGTAGTTACATATCTAAGTTTCAACTTTAAACATTAGCTCTGTTGAATATTATTTTTCAGCAATAAAAATCGCTTTGCCTGCATAACCTGGATGCTTATACCATTTACAAAAATTGTTCGGATGAGAACCAAATAACAGAGTTAGTATGGCCTGATGTATAAATGATGCCTGACCCACAAACCTGAAGGCTTCCAAACACATGTCCTACATTTAACAAGACATGCTGGTTACCTAATCTCACAAGTCCAATTATCACTAGTTGTTCCCATTTATAATTCATGGACAGCCTGGAGCAAAATCTTCCAGCAAACGTTAAAGCGACACATTCGTTACCGCTTGTCGTCTGTTTCAATTGGCTCGGTTACCATAATGGACGTGGCGTTTTGAAAGGCACCATTATCGTAATCAGAACGTAATAACTTTGCCGACATTATTGCAGAAATGGGTGATTTTGTTCTGTTTATGTTTCATATAAAGGGTGTATTTTCCATTTAAGCACACCTGAATGTATCAACTAGTGACTTATATGCATGAGAGGTAGGTACAGGCTGATGGTTGATACAATAAAACTTAAATACACTCTTTCCATATGTTGAATGATACAAAACCCATTACAAAGTGTAACTAGTGCCAGCTGCAAGATGGTCTTTCAAAGAATGATCTTGTCATAATAAGGATTTTACTCGATTGATTCGAGTCTAGTACAAGAGATTTACAAGTCTAGTAACGTTATAGCTAGAGATATTTTAACTGTGGCATGTTTAATATACCACTGGTCACTTGAAATTGAAGCTATTTCCAGGCTGGTACAAACTAACTATAGTATAAAGCATGTTGTTTAGACATTTTCCAGAACAGAATTTCCTCCATAAATGTACCAGTATTACTTTTGTAAGTTAAATTTCCAGATGGGATACTTAAGCTAAATGTAGAAAAATCACATCACAAGTCACATTTCCATTGTCATTCCAATGTACAGTGACTGTACTCTATATTTTTTCTATTTGCTGACGTGTTGTACCAAACTAATAGGAGATAGAAACCCAAAAATAATGTTGTATGGCCCTGGCTACCAGATCTTTTTTTGTTTTATGCAAGTTAGATAATGGTGATTTCATGATCACGATCTGCCTAACTCCTGGTCTGTGGTGCTTTGTGAACATGTCGGATCCATCACGTTATTAGCCACTCAGTGACAAGGATTATGGTGATGCGAGGAAAGCGGCATCTCTCCATCAGAGCTCCAGCAACTTGAAAATTGATGCCTCCCAGAATAAAACATGAGGTACAGATAATACATGCTCCTGCTGAGGTGTGTCCATGTACTTAGACTGTTAGACAGCTGATGGACATTTCCTCTCTAAGGAGCTAATGCCTTTTCAGGAAGATTTTCAAAGTACATGTTCAATTGTTGTCCTTTCTTTGCATATAAGTTACCACTATCACATTGAATGACAACACTCAGGTAAGGATATTACAATGTCGTTATTTCATATGAGTTTCATACACAGTCTGTTCCACAGCAAGTCAGTGGGCCCACATAGTTAGAGCAGATCTTTAAAGTTGAGTAGATCTGGGTGCACCTTACTTTAAATAGGATTTACATTATTCTCAAACACCCAAAATATGAAAGAAACATTCAAAACAGAAAGCAGAAATATTCTCAATTGCACCACCAATTAATTATCAATGAAGGAAGAAATAATGCACAAAATTGGGGAAAGTGTGCGTCACTGATGTGTGAAGCATTCCTATCAATGATAGATAAGGGGTATTTACTAAATTGCCATTCTGTTTAAATAGTCATCAGGGAAGTAGAGAAAATGTTGGAATTAGAATCAGGAGAGGGAATTAAAAGGAAATTCAAATGAGAGAGGGTGCATTCATCAAATTTTACACTGACTCCAAAGTTTAGGCAACAAATGGCTGTCTGTCAGGTAATATAAAACATTGAAAGTCCAAGATATACATAAACTTGTCCACAGTTCCAACTGACATAACTTACTTATGCCTATTTTGTTACAGAACCAGTCAGTATTTTATTTATTTATCCTCACGTCCCATTCAGTTCTGCAGATAATGATGATACATCATAAATAACATCCTGGATGTTACATAGGGGAGACATTCAAGACCATTTTCTGACCAGAAAACCAGTGGAGAAGTTATGATAAGGCCGGAATCTGGATGATAATGGCCCTTATTTCCTGTGATGAAGGCAAAGTGTAATACAAATGTCACATATTTGGTTAAGATTAATTAGATGCTGACATTAGTGTCAGTCTCCTAACTCCTTATCCGACAAGAAGTGACTGTTGTTGACCATGTGTTTGCCACGTTTCCTCTTTGGTTTTGTGGTAATCTCAAAGCAGTTTTGTACTTATCTTTCCCTACTTTTGTACATTTTTCAAATGGTGTATCTTGAGGCATCAAATGGCCAAGTGGCTACACTAGTGGACACAAGATTGAATGGTTTGAGGATCAAACCCTGGCATTCCTGGCTATACATGTGTGTTGTGTCCTTAGGAAAGGCACTTTACACTACTTTCCTCACTTTACCCAGATGTAAAATGTGCACCTGACTTGGTTGGGGAGTTAAAAGGCGATGGAAGGAGATAAATGGCCTCTGCCTTCCAATACCGTACCGGAGACATAGTGAATCAACAATCCACTGGCCCTACAGCCTAAAAAAGGCTATGACTCTGAGACTTCCGTTACCTTACGTTGAGGCAACAAATTACAAACTGCAAAGCAAGCAAAGGGATGCACATATCTCTAACTGGAGATGATATAATCTTTTGAGTCCTCATGATTTGTAGGATTTTTCTGAATTATAAAAGGGCACTTTGACTGCTGAAATCCCAATGTATCATATAAAAAGAATATTTAGAACATAGAAATACATAATGAACTGGAATTCATCTGATAAAGTACATGTATACTGGCTGATGCTCTCTATGTAACTTTTATGAACTTGGCAAACCTAAACAGCCTAGAAATTAAGCCATAGCAATACCAGAAATAGCTTTGCACCCTGTTGGAAAGAAGGAGACAGGATTGGAAATCCCTTAGGTTATATGAACCCTTTTATTTGCTGCCAAACTGTCACAGACAGAAATATTGGCATGGCTCGAGGCGGTGGCCTCTTACAAAATTACATCTTGATTTGGAGCTGTAATTGGTGTGTCTTATCACCCCCAGGACCTGTAAGTCACATCTCCCAGTGGAAAGGTGCTGCACAGCCCCTAACTGAGAACTTTATAGCCGGTGATAAATATGTCAGAAAGATCTTGTAAATACGATGTACACTGTACAACATGAAGAGGTGTCCCCTCATACTGGACTGGTCTGGAGGATAGTGGGAAAATTTGTTTTTCCTGGCAAATAGTTGTTTTGTTGTTCTCCATTTTGGAGTGAACTGTGAAATGCATTCTTCCGTCAGTTTCGTAAAAGAAATTATCTTCTCTATGTCCACATATCCCAGGATTGTGTTCACAACGGTAGGTCCCTTACAGGTTGGATATCAGTTTGATGAACTGGAAGGTTTTTGCATGCATTACACTAGAATATATGGTGTTATGAACTTGAACTTGGCTTTGAGAACGATCTCTATATCATGTTGGTACCAGGGCATGATTTGAACTTGTTATATTATATCTCGTATTTGCTGGTAAACCAGTCAATCTTTCAATGGATCAGGCAGCTTGGGTTATTCCATTTATTTTTTTAGGTTCTGGGGGACAAGTGAACCACGTCGCATTTTAAGGTTTTAAAAATTCAACAAGAGACTCATTAGTTGATTTGGGATTTTAGCTTGGTCACCTTAGGCAAGGAAGTTAAGGTCTCTTTGGGTATTAAACATATCTAACGTTACTTTCCAGATCATGTTTTTCCAATGTCAGTTTTGTAACACTATATTATATGGAACAGAACAGATAGACTACATTATGTAATTCATATGACAGGAAAGAGATTGGTATATCTACCATATAGTATATTGAAAGATGCAAAACACATTAAATTTTATTTGTACAACATGTCATTATGGAAAAAGAGACCAGGGGGCATCGAACCATGACTTTATCTTTTGAAATCTCTCCACGGCACACCTGCAGTAACCTGACGATGGTAAATTCACACATTTTCCTCTCCCGAAGGAGGAAGATACGCTTAATGGAAAGTTTTACGGCTTGTAGTAAAGCAGAACAGGAGCAGATGTCGGGGAGGGGTGGCTGATAAGGGCATAGCAACCAATCCTGTACAGCAGCAGGCTGATGCAGGGGAGGGCCGCACCAATGCAGCAACTTAATTGTCAAACTGTCAAAAATAAACTAATGGAGTAAAGTTAAAATGGGGAGTTTTTGTACCACTCAGAGTACTTAGATAACATGAAATGAACATCCGAGTAGTGGTAATGGGTAATAAGATGTACCTGGGGGAGGGAGTATGTTACATATTGCTTGCTACAGATGTGGAAAATAGTCACAAATAGTCATCTTGGAATGTCTTGTGGTTCACCAGTTCTGTGGTTCACACTTTAAGTTTAACAAGCCAAGTTGCCAGTGTATTCAGTTCTGCCTTTCTACAAAAGTGTTATTGTAGAGTGCCAAAGCCTAAGTAGTTTTTGAAATGCTCCATTGCCAAAGCTTTCACAATATTGTCATGGTTCAACACAAAACAAGGAATGGTGCCAGTGATGCCTTAACACTTTTGATTCCTGTCCCAAAAGTTGCTTTTTCTGCTGTGGCTTAAATTATGTTTCTCCTGAGGCTCATGGAGATCATCAATGTCATTTCCTTCTTCCTGGTTCTTGCTGGCATTTTATGCTCCCGGGATAAGTTTTGTGGCCGGCATTTTATTGAACAGTGAAAGTGGTAATAGCCGTGATCCTATGGGATGGTATCTTTATTTGTTTTTGGGGAGCTGTATTGGGGGTCGACTACTTCTTATTGCAGCCAGAGGCTGAATTTGCAAGAGTGTGTACTACAATTGATGTGGCTGAACTGTAACGGTTTGGACTATACCAATAGTTGCCATTCATGCTACATGTATGCTGGGTGATCTTCCTACCACAGATAATCCATGTTGTAGATGTTTTATTCACTAATATCAGGGCATACATCTAGGCTTACCTAGAATGGTAGTGGGTTCTCAAAGGTTCTCTATGGGTGGCTATCCTAAAATGCTAGAGACTGCTTGCAATTCTTTTCGCAACATTGGAGTGGCAACTTCTACAGGTGAGGGTCCAGAACTGATTGGGATTAAAGGTTGGGATTCAAACCCTCAACCTTGTGATCCAGAAACAGGGTTGCTAACCACCAGACCACCTCATGCAAGCCTGGTCTGTTGTTCACTGATCTGATAGAGGCTTAATTTACATGGGGCAAAAAATTATTTGTCCTACAATGACCAACACTCTGTGCATAGAAAGGCCCCCATGACATGCAGCGGTAGTGTGCAGCAAACATCAGGCAACCAAGTCCAGTCTGCAACACAGTCCACCCTTGTGTATGGACCAGCATTGTAGACACCCCAGCATGACGCATGGCTGGAGTCGCTGTCACAGTATGCAAAACGAAGACTGTCCTAGTCGTCTGTCTTAGACATTTGTTGTACATCATGCAAAGTGCCTCATGTAAACTGGGCCAAACTCCACCTAATCAGGATGTCCCTTTATTTATGGTTAGACATTTTGTGGTCATTTATTATGTTTTGTGGGTAATAAAACAGCCATTTGCATATCAAATGACGATTACCACAACAACACATGACTTACATCTCCGCTGAGAAGTATCGAACTGGGACAGACTCGTCCCAGACGGGCAGTCCTGTCAAGGGAGATTTATTCCTGTCATTTTTGTGCCAGGTGTAACGATCAGGCAAGTGGACGTTTTGTGTGCCCGCTGGGAAGCGAAATACACTATATTACACACAGGGTAGGACCTTTCTGTCCCAAGGCACTGTACATGTACATGTAGTTACATCTGTGCAGCTCCTGTTGTTCTTTCCTTCAGCTTACACAGGAATAGAGCTTAACCTTCAGGATTTTTGCTCAATATTTGTTCTACCATCTCCTACCACTTCCATCATTTTCAGAAACTGATTTGACTTACCAGTTCCAGAAAATCACTTGTTTGTCAGACAAAAGATTTTTTAAAGAAAGAAGCAAAGAATGAAAGGTAATTCCCCAGGATTCACTTCGCTGGAACATCCCTTATGCTCTATAACACTTGATGGTCAAAGCCCATTTCCTCTGGGATTTTGCTTCTGCTCAGTTCATTCTTTGAAGTAATTTCTAGTCACATCTGGAGTCCTTCATGACTTCTTAATCTTATCAACAAGAAGTCTTATTACTGGCAAGGAGGCAAATTAAGTTATCTCCAAATCTTATGAGATTGGGTCCTGTGATGATTTCTCAATTAGTTCTCAGCTTGTTGTTGAGAATTTTATGATCTTCACGAAGATGAGAAGCAGTGAATGAATGTGTAATTGCATATTACCGGCTGCTAGGAAATCACATTATCTTAGAGGCTGTCAAGGTATTTTTCTTGACAGTATTTTGCTGCTATTGCTTTCATTTGGGAAATATCAAAAGAGGCAGCTGGAAGTAGTGTATGCTAATATTGCTGGAGCTTTTTGAGCTTTCTGAAGTGTTTCTTTACCTTTTTTTACGAGCCATCTTCACAGAATAAGGAATCATGTTGGTCTTGTTAGTATGACAGCACCAAACTGACTCTAAGTTACAGTGTATCTGAGAAGCAGGAATAAAATGTTATGAGTCAAGTTCTTGGCAGTCTTTGTAAGGCTTTTGTAGGTAGAATTGGTTTAGATCTCTAGATCATTTTATTGGTCATTAGCACTGTTGTGACACTGCTGATACATTGGCAAGTTGTTCCATTAAACTTTTTTTCTTACTAGCATGCATCAAAGATAATGCCATTGGTCTACAGCAGTAAACCAAATGACATTTACTGTTAAGAATTTATGACCCCATTATCTTATTATATTGATATGACATGTATAAAAGCATCCAGGCACGTATATTGCAATGCAGAATTCTCGCACCAATGAACATGCCGCAAATCTTGAGACATTAATCCTTCAGAAATACAGACACATGCATCTGTGTCCTTATGTTTCCAAATTCAATTTTAAACCCTTTTTAGGTCTCAGATAGCGATGCTAATTTCTCGTAATGCATAATGATTTTCACTGGACATTAATCATGCAATGCCTACAACAGTTAATGTTGGCAATCAAGTTGCAACACATCATGCAAACCATGGCTCAGTGTACACCAAGGTTACTCTCCAATCAGAGGTTAGGTCTAGATCTGTTTTCTGGCCAAGATACCCAAAGAAACAT
>NW_017803954.1:402532-404858 GCF_001625305.1 Branchiostoma belcheri | reverse complement strand
TTCTAGTCACATCTGGAGTCCTTCATGACTTCTTAATCTTATCAACAAGAAGTCTTATTACTGGCAAGGAAGCAAATTAAGTTATCTCCAAATCTTATGAGATTGGGTCCTGTGATGATTTCTCAATTAGTTCTCAGCTTGTTGTTGAGAATTTTATGATCTTCTCGAAGATGAGAAGCAGTGAATGAATGTGTAATTGCATATTACCGGCTGCTAGGAAATCACATTATCTTAGAGGCTGTCAAGGTATTTTTCTTGACAGTATTTTGCTGCTATTGCTTTCATTTTGAAAATATCAAAAGAGGCAGTAGGAAGTAGTGTACGCTAATATTGCTGGAGCTTTTTGAGCTTTCTTTTCTTTACCTTTTTTATGAGCCATCTTCACAGAATGAGGAATTGTTAGTATGACAGTACCAGGCTGACTCTAAGTTACAGTGTACCTAAGAAGCAGGAATAAAATGTTATGAGTCAAGTTCTTGGCATTCTGTGGCCAATTACATATATGACCAATCTGTAAGGCTTTCGTATGTAGAATTGGTTTAGATCTCTAGATCATTTTATTGGTCATTAGCACTGTTGTGACAATGTTGATACATGGGCAAGTTGTTCCATTAAACTTTTTTTCTTACTAGCATGCATCAAAGATAATGCCATTGGTCTACAGCAGTAAACCAAACGACATTTACTGTTAAGAATTTATGACCCCATTATCTTATTATATTGATATGACATGTATAAAAGCATCCAGGCACGTATATTGCAATGCAGAGTTCTCGCACCAATGAACATGCCGCAAATCTTGAGACATTAATCCTTCAGAAATACAGACACATGCATCTGTGTCCTTATGTATCCAAATTCAATTTTAAACCCTTTTTAGGTCTCAGATAGCGATGCTAATTTATCGTAATGCATAATGATTTTCACTGGACATTAATCATGCAATGCCTACAACAGTTAATATTGGCAATCAAGTTACAACACGTCATGCAAACAGAGGTTAGGTCTGTTTTCTGGCCAAGATACTCAAAGAAACATGGACTAAATAGAAAGCATACAAATACAACTGAGGAACAAGGTTTCAGAATTGAAGTCAGAAAAGAAATATAAAAATGAATCTCAGGTTAAAAAAAAGAAATATGAATTTAAATACATTGTTTTCTCTGACGTTGATCACATCAAGAAATCAGCTCATTGAGAATTGAGTTAATGCAAAAAAATGCAACCTTAAACACAACCTTACAGTTTGAACCACTTGCTGCACTTTAAAAACTTTTTTGTTCAAACTACCAGAGTACACCATCTCATCATTACTTTCAGTCTGTATTTCCTTGTTTGATTCTCTCAGAGCTGTCAAGCACAACTTTTACTAGTAGCTTATATGGTGGTTATTTATATACCCTGCCATTGCAATAATCTGGGACTGTAAATGTGTCACTCTGGGGGGAATGTACTATATGTGGGGCAAAGGTGTTTGTGGGCTGTCCCTGAGGGGTTGTCCAGTAATCATCCTTTTTGGAGCAGCTTGCCGGGGCAGTCTTCTGTTCAACTATTCATCATCATTCGTCTTCAACGCAGGTGAAAGCAAGTTTCCTCCACTTCCCCTTGTTGCTAACAAGGTCAGAGATCTGTTTCACAGAGAGTTAGTTGTTGTGATCTGCCAGGAGCTGATGGATATACTGCAAAGAAGTGCTAGGCTGATGTCTTCGTCTGCAACTGCCAGGAGATGGCTCGAAGAGAGTTCTGCCGAGTTTTAGAATACACACATACCATTGGAATGCCTTAGCTACCTTTCAAAATAATGTAGGAAACTATGCCCTATGGGTAGTTTGCATCCTCTAGTGCTGTCCAGCAGTTTATTATTGAGATGTAGATTGTTAGAGGTTATTACTCCGTGAAGGAGGTCAGGACCTCCGGACGGAGTGTTGTAATCGGCTGATTTTTCATGTTCGCAGTCAAAACACTGGGTTCTCTTTGTGTAATCGGCACGTAATTTTATACGCCGTCTGCGGGCATGCCCGTGTTAATGCACGAATGTGTATTTTTGCCGTTGCTGCTTTCGCGGTCAATGTAATATCGCAGACGCACCCCTACAATTACGAGGCGAATTGGAATGGTCCAGAAAAACGCGTTGTTTGGAATAGCAGTGGGGTTCAAAAAAGTTCATGCAGATACGGGGTGGTTTTTATAAGTGGTTCCAGATGTTTTTGCCCATGGTTAAGAGATGCCAAGTTTTTTGGAAGATGTTCGCAGCCAAAACGCATTCTTCCGTACGTCGCATTTCTGTGTAATTTCGCATGTGGTGTTGCATTATGTCCGGGATGAT
>NW_017803954.1:400412-402512 GCF_001625305.1 Branchiostoma belcheri | reverse complement strand
ACGTATATTGCAATGCAGAATTCTCGCACCAATGAACATGCCGCAAATCTTGAGACATTAATCCTTCAGAAATACAGACACATGCATCTGTGTCCTTATGTTTCCAAATTCAATTTTAAACCCTTTTTAGGTCTCAGATAGCGATGCTAATTTCTCGTAATGCATAATGATTTTCACTGGACATTAATCATGCAATGCCTACAACAGTTAATGTTGGCAATCAAGTTGCAACACATCATGCAAACCATGGCTCAGTGTACACCAAGGTTACTCTCCAATCAGAGGTTAGGTCTAGATCTGTTTTCTGGCCAAGATACCCAAAGAAACATGGACTAAATAGAAAGCATACAAATACAACTGAAGAACAAGTTTTCAGAATCAAAGTCAGAAAAGAAATATAAAAATATATTTCAGGTTACAAAAAGGAATATAAATTTAAATACATTTTTTCTCTGGTGTTGATCAGAAATCAGCTCAATGAGGAGAATTGAGTTAATGCAAAAAAAACACAACCTTACAGTTTGAATCACTTGCTGCACTTTGAAAACTTTTTTGTTCAAACTACCAGAGTACACCGCCTCATCAGTACTTTCAGTCTGTAATTCCTTGTTTGATTCTCTCAGAGCTGTCAAGCTCAACTTTTACTAGTACCTTATATGGTAGTTATTTATGTACCCTGCCACCGCAATAATCTGGGACTGTAAATGTGTCACTCTGGGGGGAATGTACTATATGTGGGGCAAAGGTGTTTGTGGGCTGTCCCTGAGGGCTTGTCCAGTAATCATCCTTTTTGGAGCAGCTTGCTGGGGCAGTCTTCTGTTCAACTATTCATCATCATTTGTCTTCAACGCAGGTGAAAGCAAGTTTCCTCCACTTCCCCTTGTTGCTAACAAGGTCAGAGATCTGTTTCACAGAGAGTTAGTTGTTGTGATCTGCCAGGAGCTGATGGATATACTGCAAAGAAGTGCTAGGCTGATGTCTTCGTCTGCAACTGCCAGGAGATGGGTCGAAGAGAGTTCTGCCGAGTTTTAGAATACACACATACCATTGGAATGCCTTAGCTACCTTTCAATATAATGTAGGAAACTATGCCCTATGGGTAGTAGTTTGCATCCTCTAGTGCTGTCCAGCAGTTTATTATTGAGATGTAGATTGTTAGAGGTTATTAAAGTTTAGGTTGATTTTGAATTTTTGTACAATATTTTTTATAAGTAAGTATATGCCTAAATTGCCTCAAATGCTTTTAATAGTTGTAATGATAACATTACGGGGTAGATAAGCAAGGTTTCTACTCGTACATTTGTGTATCAGATGGCAGATTCCTGTGATGTAAATGCCATGGAGAACGTGACCATATAAATCCTGGTCACCCTAATCCTCCTGCCCCTCTGACATCCATAAATCCTCTGCACACCTGCTCAGGTAAAACAATTAACCTCCTCAGAATGGAATTTATATACAGCACATGAAGAAGTACATTTTGAATACATATTCTAATCAAAAGTAAGATCAGGATTCTGATCCAGTTATATCTGTGTCCATACTTGCCAACAGGTGTGGCTCTGTCTTTGCCTATTGCACCAACTGATTCACAACATGAAGCCTTACATGTAACACTTATATATTAACTTGTTTACTTTCCTGTGCTTTGTAACAGACTAAGATGGTGGTTTTGCACAACGATCATGAAAAATCAATCTATTGTGCCCATTTCCTCTCATTGTCTTAAAGTTTTCTCTGTCCATACCATAGCATATGGCACAAATATTGTAATATTTTCCATTTTATCCTATATAAAATGAAGGTATGCATCTGTTTCAAAGTACATGTATACATTCATAGTCAAACTAGTTTCCTCCCAAACGTATGACATACGGCAATATCGTAAAATCGTATGTGCACCATACAGTGCATGTGACTGGGGTTTAAAGAGAAGGAAAATGTATGGTGGTAAGAAAGCTGCGTGAGCTCCATGTTGGATGTAAATCTCTTTATTATGTCCAGAACGAGTGTAGAAAAGTGCTGTTCTTCATTCTGGACGGTCAACTAGGGATGAAAGAACACCAATATTGACTTCTCAAACTAAAGTGGGCAGGCATT
>NW_017803954.1:398943-400392 GCF_001625305.1 Branchiostoma belcheri | reverse complement strand
GCGAGTGTTCCCTGTAGACAGTCCCGGGAGTCATTTTTTTGCACATTCCAGGAGCCAAACCAAAATACGTTCATGAACCGAGTCCAAAAAACCGAAACGTGAAAATCGGATGATCGGACCTGATGTACATTTCTCTTTCTATAGATTGTACACACAATACACACATCTTTAGATAATCTGGCCATGGCAGGTTAAAAAAAAAGTAACCCTGAATCATACTAGATTAGCGTAAATGCATGTTAATGCGTTCAAAACAAGAAAAAAATTGTTTCCGGGTATTAATCTCTTGAATCACGGCGCTGAATATTGACGCAAAAATATTTCGGGCATCGCGCGCCCTTCCCGCGTCACGTGTAGGCATCTCGCATCTCTGATTGGTTGTTGCGTCTTAAGATGACTGAGCCGACGCGCGTTTAAACAATTTTTCTTTGTTCGATTTATCACACTTCACGGAGAATTGTCGCCTATGGCTTCTTGTTAAAGTTTAGGTTGATTTTGAATTTTTGTACAATATTTTTTAGAAGTAAGTATATGCCTAAATTGCCTCAAATGCTTTTAATAGTTGTAATGATAACATTACGGGGTAGATAAGCAAGGTTTCTACTCATACATTTGTGTATCAGATGGCAGATTCCTGTGATGTAAATGCCATGGAGAACGTGACCATATAAATCCTGGTCACCCTAATCCTCCTGCCCTTCTGACATCCATAAATCCTCTGCACACCTGCTCAGGTAAAACAATTAACCTCCTCAGAATGGAATTTCTATACAGCACATGAAGAAGTACATTTTGAATACATATTCTAATCAAAAGTAAGATCAGGATTCTGATCCAGTTATATCTGTGTCCATACTTGCCAACAGGTGTGGCTGTATCTTTGCCTATTGCACCAACTGATTCACAACATGAAGCCTTACATGTATATATTAACTTGTTTACTTTCCTGTGCTTTGTGACAGACTAAGATGGCGGTTTTGCACAACGATCTTAAAAAATCAGTCTATTGTGCCCATTTCCTCTCATTGTCTTAAAGTTTTCTCTGTCCATACCATAGCATATGGCACAAATATTGTAATATTTTCCATTTTATCCTATATAAAATGAAGGTATGCATCTGTTTCAAAATACATGTATACATTCATAGTCAAACTAGTTTCCTCCCAAACTGTATGACATACGGCAATATCGTAAAATGGTATGTGCACCATACAGTGCATGTGACTGGGGTTTAAAGAGAAGGAAAATGTATGGTGGTAAGAAAGCTGCGTGAGCTCCATGTTGGATGTAAATCTCTTTATTATGTCCAGAACGAGTGGAGAAAAGTGCTGTTCTTCATTCTGGACGGTCAACTAGGGATGAAAGAACACCAATATTGACTTCTCAAACTAAAGTGGGCTGGCATTGCTAACCTGTGCACTTTGGGGAATGTGTCAAAGGAATATAATA
>NW_017803954.1:319759-398923 GCF_001625305.1 Branchiostoma belcheri | reverse complement strand
CGGCACATTCCATGGTACTGATACAGCCTTTATGCGCACTTTCGATGGTACTGATACTCCCTACATTAGAAGTTTCCCTTTTACTGGTACAGCCTTCATTGGCACTTTCCATGGTACTGATACAGTCTTCATTTGGGCTTTCCATGGTACTTTTACTCCCTGCATTGGCACTTTCCATGGTACTGATACAGCCTTCAGTGGGGCTTTCCATGGTACTGATCCAGCCTTCAATAGTACTGGTACAGTCCTTAGCCCTTTCTATGGTATAGAACTTTCTTGTGGTTTTCTTTGTAATGTAATACTGATAGTGCCCATAGTATTTCTTAAGACCTGCCACTTTCAATTTAGTTTTTGATGCGCTATGCATTTCTTATGCAGTTTGGATGTTGTTCTCTTTTGAACATGACAAATGTCATGGTAGTAGCGCACTCTTCTCTTAATGGCTTAAAGTCATATTTGCATGAAATGCCTCTCCACATGTCGCTCATATTTCAATACATTACAGAATGTACTACTCTTCTGAATAGCTTTTAAACGATGGCAATGTAGCCCTTCCTTAGTTCTGGACATAATTGAATCTTGCTGGTACAGTAACGACATGGGCAAATAGCCGAGTATGATCCAAATGAAGGGCAACGTCTCTATCTTCAGCGGTGCCATTTGGCCTTAAGTGGGATAATGTTCCAAGCGAGTATTTTCGTGACTCAGCAGTCGTAAAGGCCTCCATCTGTTTACCAAATCCCCAGCATGCTTGCACGCCGGATGCCCTGAGAGGGAAAGTAGGTCAGTGAAAGTGCTTGTACCGGCTGTGCCTATCGCTACAGCTCTTTATCAATAAGTGAGTAGCGTGCACATCTTGTTGGGCAGTCGTTATGTGGTGTGTGATCAGGTCGTTGGAAATGTCCTCATTTGTCTCTCTTCAAGAAGGATCACATCGTAACTTGCAGACTAGTTTTAAAGACATTCACAAGCAGATCTAAAGAAGGGGAAAGTTGGAGTACAATGTGGTTTTCATTCCAAATTTACCATCAGTAAATACCAAAGCACTGTATTTGGTAAGGGGTTGGATGCTACCAATGAAGACAGCATAACAGTTCTGGTTTTGTAAAGTTTTTTCTACAAGTTCCACTCAAAGTAATCCTTTTCACTGCTGTTATTTTCACACTGCTTGTCATAGGTATTTTACTTTAATTTGTATCATTTATTTCTTTGTTTTGGCAGGTTGCCATCTGTGGTATACTAGAAACTGCTCCCTGTTGAGTTGGCTTACCTGGGACTGCCTAACTCTGCCAACTGGTCCAGGAAATGTTTTGTGTTGAGGCTTTTTAAATGCACTTACTACACTATACGAACAGTATGGATGTAGGGCTGTAGATCCGTATGTAATGCCAACATGCTAGTAAGACACAACTTTGATTTGAATCGTGAACTTTTATCAACAAATATATTTCTTTTGGTATATTCTCAATTGATTTCACTAGCTTGTGCCATAGACAAAAGGAAGAGCAGTTTTCGTCCTCATGTTTGAAGCCAACATAGAATTTCAGAAAAAGGGTATCAGTGTAAAAGTTCTTTTTGTAAGCAGCATGCTTTTACAATTCAATTGATCCAGTCCTTCAAATTGACTTCTGTGGGCCCCTTGTTGCGATGACTCATCGGAAACTTTTTTTGATGCCTGGTATATCATGATGTATTCATTTCATTTGCATGCAAATCAAAAATATTACATAAATGAAGCTGTAAAACCAGACAGCAGGCTATTTTTTAGCGACACTGATTGGATCTTGTGTTTACGATGCACCCAGTGGTCGTAACAACGATCAGAAAGATTAATTGAGCGCATTAACCTTAATTTTTGTATAGAAATTTGCATAAAGCTGATAATAATCAGGGATGGTAAAACTTGTTCTATGTACTTTTTATGCTTCAGATTGAAATGATGTCATTAAACTTCACATAAACATGATAATGGTCACTATAAAGATGGTGCATGGATCCTTTGAAATTTAGAATTTTTCATTCAAAAGTACAATATGTGCGAAGTTTTAGTACGCTCACTACTATGTTCCTGTTCATGACACAGCCCTAAAGGAAACAAAAAGCTGCAAATATGTGGGTCACCCCGCTGTCTATATAAGAACCAAAGGAAGAACCATAAAACCCTTTTATACCCCTCACTTTGGGTCCTTGGTGCACTCCAGATTCACTCAGAGCTTCATTTTTAGGATGTTCACAAACTGCTGCATTACTCGTTCATTGCAGGTGAACATTTATTGAGTGGCCGTCATTCATTTCTGGCAATGGTAAGAGCAGAGCAGGAACATGTATACCATGTGGCAGGTGGCCGGTGCGGGCCCACGTCGGACGTAAAACCAGCAATTTGCAAGCCAAATATGATCTTTTATGACAGGCGCCTAATATATTTACTGATCTCCCCTGCAGCAACGCTGACCCCCATTTGCAGTAAAGCAGAAAAATAGCAAAGGGGAGCTTTTATTGCATCTGTTCCGATATTATCGTAACCACTCTTCAATGTCATTTTCCCACTTCCTTCTTCTTCGATTCTGCAGCAGTGTCTTCTGCTGACATTTTCTGAGAACATCTTGAATCGATCCACGCCCAGGCAGCGTTCTGTTCACTCGGTTCTGTTTTCCGATCTTAATATTCTGTTTCTTATCGCCGTTTTTAACAAGCCATTGACCTCTGACCCCTCCAAGGAGGCCATCAATTTTGTGTACCTTTATGCTAAGCCCAGGAGAGCTCTAAACTAACTGTCATAAAAAGAATATCACAACCGTGGCATTCCAGCTATTGCTTGCACAAAGTTTTTTATGGACAATTCTTCACACAGATAATTTCCCCTGCTTTGAAACGGGGTAAAACCTACTTAACGTCACACCACATTACCGCACAAAAGGACTCATAAATCTTCAGCCTGACGACTTTTTCCCAGCAACCCCCTACCCGACACCCAGTACTCCAGGGTTAATCACCTTCAACGCTCTTTTATAATTCCACCATCTATTGACAGATTTTATGTGGCATGAAATCAGGCCATATTTCATAATTCTGTGCTTTCTGGGCTACCGATATGCTGGCTTGTTTTGCAAGCAGAAGGGTCACAAGAGTATGCAAGGTGAAGCATATAGAATATTATTGTAGGACTTCCCTGGAGCAGCATTTGTCTTGTTATAGAATAAACAATGACAACATGGGGAAAATTGTTTCTTCGAGACCTCAAATAGATATTCAAAAAAATTATCTCTTTGTCTATATTTAACAACAAGCTTTACTGTAGACTTTTTCTACACACTTTTCAGTCTTCTTTCAGAACTTTTCTTCTCTTACTTGTATTTTTTCTGGGTAATCTTTATAAGAAGGTGCAAATGATATAGTCGTATCAACCAAGTAATGGTTTTATTTGTAGATGCACCAGAGTTGTTTTAGCCGGTGATCTGACACAGCATAACTATGGGTACATTAATGTTTCGAAACCATGTTGTGTTACCTTTCTTTATGGTCAGTACACCATGGAGCATTAAACGCACTATAAACCACACCTCCTGATTTCTATATGGACCTATGGATTTCCTCTACTTCCCAGTGAGTAAGGCCATCATGAACTGAAACAGTGAAGTTAATTCTGTCCATCTAAGACGTAAACCTCAGACATTACTGCTTGTGGGAGAGATGAAGAATCGTGTACAGGAGGTTCCAGTGTTCCCCAAATTGGTTCGCTGATTAAGTTACACCTCAGTAAGGTGCTTAGTCGCTCCACGGTCATTCTGCCTTCTATTACGCTATTTTATCGACCATAAAACTGGTGCTATAACGGTGGTGTGACATTTTAAAAGCTGCCTCTAACTGGTCTGCAGCCTTTCAATCTGCTGGCTTATTACATGTGTGGCAAAAAGTATTCTTCCTGTTTCATTGGTATTTACTGTCGCACGTTTCGCGGCATGATTAGAAAGTCCGACGGATTCGATTGGGTCTTGAACTGCTCATGCAGGGTGGCCTGGAAATATTTTAAACGAGAAAAAAATGGGATCAATTAGGAAAGTTGGAGGAGTTTAGTATTACCAGTCAGGGTGCAGTGCTGTCAGCGAGGCGTGGACGGAGATTGGAGGCGGTACAGTTGTGTTTCACTGCGGTTTTACTGCTGCTCCGGGTGTTCTGCCAGCGGAAATGAGTGGAACTTGTGAACCCAATCTCCACCCAACGCTACAACTGATCACCTTCTGAACATGAAATGCACTGTAAAGTGGAGTTTTAATTATCTAGCTGAGGTCCCACAAAGATCAGCCTCCCAAGGGCAAGAGCAATGAAGAATGGGTTTTCAGACACCAGTTTTATTGAGAGACGCAAGTTGTTTGGGAATGATAGTGTCCTTTATTGCAGCACTTTGGCTTTTTAAATGATGTATTGAAATGAAGTACATTTTTATTGTATTGAAATGCACTGTAATATGACATTGCAACTCAGTTGTTTCAGTTTTTGTTGGAAATAAAAGGTTTGTTATAGTATGATTTACTCAATATATTGTGGAAAGCAAAGTTAACTTGTTGGATATCCATAGAACTGATGTAACATTAATTTTATTCCAACTACATTGTATTTAAAACATGAACATCCAAAACCCATTGATCTAAATTACGATGTGCACTAGGTTTTGACAAAGAGATGGAGAAGAATGAAAACAATTCTGATGCTCTCCTTTTCCTTTAAACTCACATGATCAACATTTATGAATTATCTCCAAACTAATGTCCTTGCTCCAAGCAAGTACATTAGTTCGGCCCATGCCAAGCATCTTCAGCAAGAATGCCCCCCTTGTTGGCATCTTAATTCTCAGTGAAGATGGCGTCCAAGGAAGTGATAATTGAATTTACTTGGTTTCTGCTCAAAAGGATCAATAAGTGATGAAAATCGGTGGATCGTCACGGTCAGATCGTTTCTCGCCTCCAAATTTATCTCCGAAGTGCAGGCTGTGTTTTGATGAATGGTCCAGCCCAAATCTTATCTACACATTATGAGTGCTTATACTACAATCAATCAACATGTCTTGTTCCTGGGGATGCCATGTCTTAAGGTGCTGTGGAAGATTAAATGTTTTACGTTAACGGCACAGCTACATTTTGGAGCATGGTCAGGTACGGGAAGGGGGGGGGGAGATGTCATTATGGCTTTTAGTCCTGGTCTGATACACAGTGTTTGGTCACCATTCCACTTGGCATTGTGGAATCTTCTTATCCTCAACGAGTACCACCACAATCTCTGGCAGGAAAAAACTAAACTATAATCAAGTTTCAGATGGGAATTAAAGAACCAACCAGAGTTACCATGTTAAGATTATTCCATACATTATACCTTCATGTAGGTTATGCTGTCCTACCACCAGCCCTTGAAATATAGGGTGCCAAATGCATATTACAGATCAATACGATAAAGATTCATTAAGTTAATTTACGTATAATATATGTTATGCGTTTGAGGCATATTGTTTTTCTTGACTTATCTTTACTTGCAGCTTGTACACTGTCTTTGTGGATGATCTCCACACTTTGATTAGTTTACCTCCAAGCTCAAGACATAGTGATATAGTTACACTTTGCCAGAAGCACAGCAAAAGTCTTGTAATGATAAGATTGCTTTTATCAATCTGTCAATTGTTGCAACTAATGAAAGGAATTTGCAGAGTTGTAACAATGTGGTAATGATTAAATCCCACGCAAAGTTACCAGTAATCACCCAGTCTCACCTGGCTCCCTCGTCACACTTAAGACGCAATTCGGAATGGGAATCTGTGTGAAAGTTACGCTGTGATACGACTGTGTAGCTTTGATTAGCACCACCCGGAGTGAGGCATACTGGCATGCATTTTATTGATGTCTTAAAAGAAATGTAACCATAATTTATAAAGACAAGTTTATCTTTTAGTTTATGACTTTATTGATGTCAAGACAATATTACTAAGAGAAGTTCTAATTTTGGGTTTTGAAAATACTGCTGCTACAGTCAGAGCTTAAGTTTTCATGGCTTTCATAATCTATGAATTACAACACTGTGTAGGAATTACCAGTAAATAGTTGAATTCGAGTTTACAGGTAATGGAAAGGGAAAGAAATTGCAAGTTTCATATTTTTGGTAATTGAATATGCACAGAAGTGTGGAAAATCAAGTAAGTAGCATTAGATCGCAGAGTGGAACTCACTGTCACCAAGTACAGTAGGGGCATTGTCAATAGATAGCTTTAAACAATGTCTAGAGCTAGAAGTTCAAGGGTTAGGTGTAACAAGTCGATCGGTGTAATATAGCCAGCTGCCGCCGCGCCGCGTGCCTGCGAAGCTGGTGTGTTACGCGCCGAAAGGCGGTTATACCGGCTATACAGATACAGATACAGATTGTCTTACAAAAGATTTTTTGGAATCAGCAATACCAGTGTATTTGCCCATAGAAAAAGGAATCCCGGCAGGGGCACATGTACTTATGAAAATAAACTGGCAACTAATCTGTCTCCTGTAATGCCTTTGACAACTGAAGGTGAAACTGAAATACCTGAAACACACTCAGTAATGGCTTTCTAAGAATATTTCAGAATACTTAAAGCTGCCCGTCTAAAGCAGTCAAAGGCTGAGTTGCACCTAGACCTTCTCGAATCACATGACTTAGAAGTCAGTGGTGGGTCATCCTTTCTGAGAAGGCTAAAGCAGACAATTTCATGCTTCTCACTCTGTGTTGGACCAAATGTTGGGTTTCATATATCAAGATGTGTTGTTCACCATCGCAAATGAACCTTCCTGCTAGAGCCTGGACTTTTGCCAGTAGTGCAAGCCTCACATTTGTTTGTCTGAACAGGTGTTATCCAGGATACAGGCTCCCAAACATATTGAAACCCCGGGTATTGCATGTCTATTAAGTGCCGTATACAGTGTCATTATCGCCTTGTTATGGCTAATGTTGATGGCTGCTCTGATATTCATTGATACGAAATGAGATGTAGGGCTCAGGGAAGGTAACTGCTTGTTTCACTGATTGTTGGTTAAACATTCCTATGTATTGTCAGACCAACCACACTAAATACTGTATCAACTTGATATCATAATTGAAAAGAATATGATATAATTGTTACCTTCAAAAATGTTTGAAGAGCAGATTCATTTGTGTCCATTGTAATTGCATATTTTCTTCTGGAAATAGAAATTACCTTTTTTACATTCCAGTGGAACTGACATTGTGTTTTTGATTGTGTTTTTGTCATCTTTGAGTCTGTATCTTTGGATGGTATGGTGCAAATTTTAGAGCAAAATGTCGAAAATGCACTCTTCTTTCAGAAGCCATCATACAAAATATGTAGTCTAACCATGAACAAAGGCAAGCAGAAATAATGAAAAAAGATTGGTTACAGCCATAATTGTGTTTCTCCATCGCATCCAAGATGGGACTTTGGGACGCTCCTCATCACAATCAAACTTGACAAACGCTCCACTTTTACTGCCACCATGCAATAACTCAAGCTCAACAAAAATGACTTCACAAAACATTTTACTGACACAAAAGTTCCTTAAGCCGAAGACAGATGTCCTTCCTCCGTGCCTTTCAGGGGCAAATAGCAGGAAAGGCGACCCGTGAACCTGTACGACAATTTTGCTTCTCTTTGACAAAGTGCCCACAGCCTCCCTAATTGTCTGTGGTAGAAATGAACCACAAAGACGAGGCAGCGACTGGAAACATTTGTGAAGGATCATTTAATTCAAAGGTGACATGTCATCTGGTAGCATGCCTACACTGTGCTTCGCAGTCAGTCATACGTGCACTAATGAAGTGCCCTCTGCCATCTTTGCTTTGTGACTTCGTAGGAGGGATGCATGTCACCAAACAAACACATGAAGGGTATCATTTTTTGGTTCTAGTGCTAATTCATATAAGAGATGTACCTTCATGAGTCTTCAGATGAGGGAATTGTTGAAATAACTGAAGTCTTAAATCAACTGTGGAAAATATCACTTTGGACAAAAGAGGTGGGACTTTCTGGTACCTTTCTTAGATAACATGAAATCTATTTACCAGTAATAAGCACTACCAAGCCAGTGTGAATGGTACAATATATCAGAAGAAATTTGATGATCCAAAATCCTGGTCGCTATCGTCAAGGGAGCGACGTTGGCGGTAAACTACAGCGATCCAAACCTTTGCAAGGCTGTTCCTATAACATCTTGTATGACTACTGAGCCATGGAAAGGAGTTTTGTTGCAGTTTAAGGATGCGTTGTTGTTCCACGAGTACCCTGGGATTTGTCCAGGTTGTAATGGACAACGGAAACTGTCTGCACGTTTCTTACCTGGCGAATCCCGCGCAACAAATGACCCTTCCTGCAAACGTTAAATGTGTGTCCCCACTAAATAACCGTGACAGATAACGCAGATTAGAACAGCACCACCACGGAGAAATGCGTGCATATTTGATATTTCTTGCCCATTAGTTTGCTGACCTCTGATTGGCTGCTGCCACAGCAGCAGATCTATGGGTGACATCCAAAGCAATTTTCTGTCAAAGTGTTGACAAATTTGTCCCCCTCCCAGCGGAAGTACATTATTAGCCGGAGTGTAGATAGGTTCCATTATTGCGTGGCGTACTTCTGAACGAAAAGTGCAATATCATGCGTACTTTCGCTCGGAAAATGAGCAATCTATCAAAAAAGTAACATCCTTGTGGCAATCGATTGGGTGGAAATGGCCGCCCCTTGTACGACATAAAATACGCTGTGGGAGTATCTCTACTTACGGGATTGCTATTTTGTCTATAACGAGCTCGGACCCTCTTCATATCTTGTATTTTAACCTTTGGCTAGCATTAGGCCAGCATTTGTCATCTTAGCGTTGCATTCGAACAGGAAAGGTTTGGGCGCTCGCATTGCAATAAAGGCAGACATTTGCGGTTCTGTTTTCTTTATTTCTCCCACAGTTTATGGATAGAATACTTATGTTTATGATGCTATCGTGACATACTTTTCTCATTATATGGATCATAAACAGCAGTTGTGTGTTATTCCAGACAAAATGGGGGAACAAATTCCGTAAAAAAGATTCATCATTACATCATGTATTATGATAGTATTCATCACTGAAAACCTGACACCTTGCCCATATAGTAAGTACATTTTGTACATCGTTAAGGTCCACACTGTAGGTGTATGTTACCAAATAAATCAGTAGGTAAGGAATTCTGAGGCCGCTACCTGTAAGGGTAGAGCAGACACTGACCTACTTTTGCAGGGAAGTGATGTATCGTCAAGTTTCAATTGGAAAATAGGGAGGGCAGGGAGAGTAATGCTGTTATCACCATGGATACAGGGATCTCCATCCATCACTGATGTTAATCCGTCACATATTTGCTGGCTCCTATGATGTGCATGATTGTGTCTGAATACTTAGATTTCTCCCATCAGATCATTGTAGGAGAGAAAATAGATTGATTGATTGCCACTTTCTGTTGACAAATAGCATAATTCCATAAACATCAGTAACGAGTAATTGGTTGGCGGCTTTGCATGAATAAGTTAACCAGTATTATGAGTGTTGCAAAAAAATACTGCACATCTACCTGGTTCATGGAGTTCAACATTGGCATCAAATTTGTACAGTCACAATGTAATATTATTTTGTTTTTATACTGACTCTATAAGTCATGTATTATCACCTGCAGTTGTTGAATTTGAAGTAATATAAAGCAGTTAGGTTATATGCTTCGATAAAAACATACTAGTATTCAAGGCTCCCTGTGGATCAAGAAGAGTGTCAAGGTGATTTTTCATGACCATGTAATTGAGAATTCAGATTGAGATTAGTGCCACCTAGCCATTTCCTGTGAAAGTGCAGGGGCTAAAACAGTTGACAAATGTCGATTGTACATTACATTATTTATGCTATACAATCATGGTGTATAAGCTTACAATCTTTGCTAAAGCAGTGCTTTGTATATAGTCTTAACATGTTACAATAGATTGTACGATTTCTTCTCATTCATAAACACTCAGCGTATATAACTAAGGCCTGTGTTTCCTTTGTTACAGTATCGGAGGCTGTGTATGATGAGTATATGGACGTGACAACAAGTCTTGATGTGGAGAAGAACTGCAGGGAAGAGGCAGAGAAATATGCTGCTAATGTATGTATTCTATACATTGTTATACAAGTTTCTAGACAATCAAATACCTTAAATGCTGAACTGTAATCCCTGTTCCAGTAGTTAGGTTTCGTTCATTATAGATTACATACATGGTGCATGCCCAGGAGTACAGACAGTACTGAAATATTGGTGTTCCCTGTAGTTAACAACACTGCTATGATGTTATGTGACTGAAAGTGAAGCTGGCCCTGTCTGAGGACCCTGTCTGATAAACTACCATTACCAAGTATTATTTTGTGTGACAGAGCAGACTGGGCCTTAGAAAATATTAGACATGTTGAGGTGTCAGTAAATTCTTGTGGTTGGTTGGAAACATGTCCCCTCCTTACCTGCAGATCGTGAAGGAGAACAAGCAGCTGAAGAGAGCGAGTCAGATGTTCATTCAGCAGCACGGCGGACAGCTACCGGAAATCCCTGTGTTCGAGAACGGAGACGACTCAGAAGTGGAAAGACTCAATGCCAGAAACAGAGGTCAGTTCTGATTTGTGTTGGTAGACACTAACTCACCTGGCCATTGCACTGCTCATAACAATATGTATGATGAAATAAAGCTGAAGATTTGTACTTAAATCAAAACCGTTTCCTTTACAGTGTGTTGTTGGATTTTGCTGGCTGCAACGAGAAATGACAAGTCTCCAGTACAGTATACAATGTAGAACTGATGAACTTTATTCCCTGCAGAGTTGAGTGATGAGTTGTCTGAGCTGAAGCTTCTCCAGTCCAGAACACAAAGGAAACTAGAGAAGGCTGAGGAAGACATCAGGATCATCAACCAACAGGTCAGATATCCTCATCTAGTTCGTCATCTAGCTGTAATTTTCATTCAACTGCACGTGTATTTATATAAGCTTACCATTTAGGATGATTAAGAATTTTTTGCTGTGAAACTGCATCATACCCTGACTGTAAAATACTGAATCTTATTTGTAATATTTGTGATAAGCATAGATTTTGTGAGAGATGAGCTGTGTAAGAATTGTGTTTTTTTCCACCACAGTATGTAGAGGAGTGCACACAGCACCAGGAGACAAAGAAGACACAGGTTTCCCTGGAGGAGACCATCAAGAAGTTCCAGAGAGGTGAGTCAGTCTGTGCCATCTTCACATCCGTTCAGTAATTATTACCTTCCCCAGAAATAGTGAAGTATTGCTGTTGGCCTGTCTGTCTGTGTGTCTGTTATTCCCAAACATCTTTAGGGCTGCTATTTATTTGCTATTTGTGTCTGTAGGACTGGAAGGGTTGCAAAGCAGTATGGGTAAGGGGCTGAAGTCTGCCATCTCCCGTTGCCTAGTTCTCATAACTGTTCATGCTCTTCTCTACCTTAGCATTGAGCATGCTGACTCCATTTTGTGTCCTTGCAGTTTCTGTGTTAGCCCTTGGGGAGTACCAGGACTTGAGATCCAAGTTTGACATGGAGAAGAGCTGCAGAGTGAGGGCAGAGAGCTACGCTGCAGAGGTTAGTCCTTATAATTTACTGTCAGACAACGAAATGCCAAACTGGGATAGTGGAACTTGGGCGCATGCATCATACTAGAATTGAGATCACAGAATGTAACTTAAAATTTGTGGTAGCTTCCAATCACATCCCAAACCGATGATTGATGTTCTATCTCTAAGATTAAATCTTGATGCTCTCCAAACGGGAAAATTATTTCTCTGCAGATGTTGCGTCAGCAGAAGGCCATGGCCAGGCAGAGTGTCATTGTCATGCAGTCAGTGGCAGCAGACGAACGACTGACGAAATCTCTACAGGAAGTAGAAGAGCTGACGACATCACTGGAGCAGGAGAGGTTTGAACATGAACAGAAGGTACAGTCATGGTTTGTACACCATGGAAGTCATTGGTTTTTACAATCATGCTACATTTTGTACTTTGTTCTTCAATATTAGGGATGATCTTAAAATCAGTTGAGGCTATGATACTGGTTGTGACAACAATCAAACAAGACTTCTCTCCACGGCAGATAAAGGAGATGGAGGAGCAGGTTACCACGGCAGCAGATGTGGAGGAGCTGGAGAAGAAGGTTACCCTGGCGATGGAGGAGACAGAGGCACAGGAGAAACGAGCGCAGGAGGCAGAGGAGAAGGTCAAGGCACTGGAGAAACAAGGTCAGTTTCTAGGAGTATGACAAAGTTAGAAGCACACAGAAGAGCATGTTGCATGTTAGTAATATATCAATAATAGCTGCAGTGAAATGTGTGGACATGGTTTTGTGCTTGAAATTACCGGGTACCCCATATTGTGGTGGGACTGGTTGAAAGCAATCTATTACATGCAGTAGATAATTTGGGGTTGAAATTGTCCAAAATTGAGAAACTCTTCCTCTACTTCAATGTTTACTATACCACTTGTGTATTTTTGTTTATTCTCTAGTCAAAGAGCTGGAAGAGAAGCTGCTGCAGCCAATCCCTCCCCCTCCACCACCCCCTCTCCCCCCTCCCCCTCCTCCTCCTGTCAACCCCATCCGCAGTCTGATCAGCATCCTGGGACAGAGAGGCAACAAGAAGAAGCCTCAGGCCAAAGGAAAGGATGGCAAAGGTCAGTTTTTATTAACACTAAGAGAACACTAACTTAAAGGTGAATCCCTGCCTGTTATCCATCTTGTGTCATCCAAAAGTTCTTGAAACATCAATAAAGTTATGAAACAATAATAGAGCATAGTACTGATACATGTAGTTACAAAGAATGAGTACAATGTACAAGGACAAGTTCATGCAGCCACTATAACAGGTTTCAGTATAGAATAGTGCTGTCAAGTTTACACCAACAAGAACATTGTAACAGTTGTATATTGGAAAATGGGAGGTTAGATTTACAGAAATTATACTCTTCTAATCTCAAGAAGTTATTGTCATAATCTTAACTGATAGAGTGTGTAAGAGTTCTCTATCTTACCTATCTTTCTTTGTCCTTCTCTTAACTTTTGATGCTATTCCCAGACCAAGATGTACATCTGTTGTATCAGATGTAGATCTGTGTGTGATCCATTCCTTGTCTGCCCATTCCTGAACCTACTAACAGCCCTTCCTGAAACATTTATTTCATCACCTACTGCTGAATCAGGATCTGGGTCTGGGTCTGGATCCTCCACCCCTACCAGCACAGGTTTGTGTCCAAACTTCTGTGTCTGTGTGTCCCTTTTCATCCCTTACTGTGGCTTTGCAACTCTTGTTGTATAGCAGCTCAGGTTTACATTATGTGTATTACCAATAAATACAAAACCACAAATCATTGCAAGCATAGCTTATGCCAAGTGTGCAACAATTTGCAGTCCATTTGAGAAGAAGCTGTAGTTTGAAGCAAGGCTGCCAGGGGGAGTTCATTTTTTCAATGCGCTTGTATTTATTATAAGATACCTGAGAAGTGATAAGTCCCTGAATCATTCACAACTTTCCACAATTCGTCCTCCTTCTGTCCCATGCTGCCTGTCAGGATCACCTGTCAAGAAAGGTATGTACACCTGGTGCAGGTGCTTCACCTGCTGACATACCTGACTAGTCCAGTGCACCAAGTCTCACCAATAGTCATGGGTTTGATTCCCATTATAGGCATTCTGCTGCTGAATCTCTGACTCTGCTATCTTGTTTGATTCAGTCAATCCGAGAGATTATAGCCAAAAAGATGTGAGAGAGAACATCTCGTGCTGCAAAATTTGATTGAGCTAACATACTTGACATATGGCAGACATTTCCATGAAATATGTTAGAAATAACTTGAATTTCAAAGCCATGTCTAACCCACCACTGTCAGCCATTAACCATAAATCTGACCTGTGTCTGACCGCAGAACTGGACCCAAGGGAACTCGCCATGAGAGAAATGATGGACAGGATCAGGTCAGGGAAGGTCCAGCTTCGACCAACCAGACTGCCCGGAACATCTGGGGTAGGTCTTAAGTAAAATTATCAGCTTCTTTTGTGACTGAGTAGAAGCTGCTTTTCAAGTGATGTAGGATACTTTTAAAAACAGAATACCCACCAGGAGTTTCTTGTGCACTTGCAATGGATGTTTACAGTGCAAGTTCTTTTTAGGATGAAGAAGAGGAAGAGAAGGAAAACAAGGATTCAGCCATTAAAGAGATGACAAGTTTATTGGTAAGTCTTTAGCCTTTTTCTTGGTCATCTTATTTGTTGACTTTTGCGTAGATGTACATACAAACACATACCATCACCAACCATGGAATCAGTACACTTCTCTACGTCTTGGCTGATCTTTAAATTTCGAGGTTACTGCATTACAGATGCTAGACTGTTTACTTGACTTTACAATATCTTCTCCACTTTCTCTCCTGCATACCTGCAAGCAGAAAAGGGTATGTTACAGTCATCTTTGAAACAGTCCTTGTTGCTCTCTAGTTCACTTTGTAAATTTTATTGCCTTGCATGTACATGTATATCTCTATTTCATACCATTTTAATACCTGAGGTTGACTACTACAGTCACTGTGAAATGCACAAAATATACAGAAATGACAGGCTTCGTGTAATGTTCATTTATATGTACATGATGTGTTGGTTACAGTTCTGTCACTTCATGATTTCTTTCTTTCTTCATCTTGTTGACCCTGACAAATGTGTATTATTCTGTAATAAATCACTACAAAATCTTACAAGTTCAGCAGTTTTCATTAAACTGATGTAAAACTTGATGTTTGAATTTGCAGAGGACTATAAAAAAGACAGGCAGGCCACAGTCAGTTCATGAGGAAAATGAGCTGATGAAAACACTGCAGAGAAGGAGGCAAATCACAGACAGGACACAGGACCCAGCGCACAGGAAGATATCAGGTACATCCTCAAAACTGACAATTGCCAATCTTTCTTATGCCATACTTAAAGATAGACAATATAATTTTTTTTTCAATTTAAGATCCTTGTTATTCTGTATGTCTATTCTCTCATAAGACAATGAAAAGACATTTTATACATGTATTGTGATTGAACCCTGTAGGAATGCAGTAAAAGATGGTTATATACAATTCTCAGGAGGGTCATGGCAGTATTTGTCCACTTGAATTTGTACATGGTACTACTACATGTAGTATATCAAGTTAACTATTCATTTTACCGATCTCTTACAGAGCCAGTTCTCCCATCCCAGCGCTCTGTTGGAATCAGGCCTGAACCAATCGCAGAGGAGCAGGAGCCCGTTACACCGAAACCTGATGGTGTCTCTCCCAGCCTACCATCGCCAAAACCCATCCCGTCCCCACGCAAGAGCAAAGCTGTGAGTGGAAAGTCTTTCAGTACTGTGGACATGTTGCAATTATCTGTGATAGCATAGAAATTCAATTTTGTTTAGATCTGCATTGATGAAGGCATCAATCTTAAGCCATTGATGTCCATCTGTCATATATCCAAATTTGGGGCACACAGGGTTGAAAGATTTGTTTAAAGCTCAATTTCATCCCCTCGTCATCCGATCCCAATTCTATGACAAAAATCTTTCAAGTAACTCATGATGTTTGTCTCTCCTTCCTGTCCATCCTCTTCTTCCAGGTGAAACAGAAAGAGTGGCCCGTACAGGAGCAAGATGTTGACACCCCCACCAGCCCGGCAAACACCCCCCAGGGTGGGGACAGCACCCCCCTGGAGACAGGCGATGTACCTAAGGGTGGGGCTAAAGACAGCGAGGATGCAGCAAATGGTGCAGAGGGCCAAGATCAGGCAGAGGACAACCTGTATGAGCCTGTGGAATTCGGGGAGACAAACGCATGATGATGAAGAGATCACCCTGGCTTCCTAAGTATCATCATAACAATCCTACTGGGAACATTTCCCACAGAAAAATATTTTTGTGACAATTTCAGATTCTGTAAGACATGGTACAATTTCACACCATAAAATTACCTAAACGGTGAATGTTGTCCAGCACCCATTAGGATGGTGCTTACAGATTTCTAGTTATGCTGAGACAGACACTGGCAGTTTGGACTAAACCTAATTAACTTTTATGTCAAATATCTCTGCAACTGCCGGACATTTAAGTAATAACAGGTAGAAAAACACCATCACGTAGGACTTTACAATGACCAACAAGTTGAGATCTGACACTGAAGGTTAATTAGATTTTCCACATTACAAGTGGTGTCTTGACAAATTTAGTGACTGGTGGCAACTGTATCTTCAAAATCAAATACTTTGAAAAAGATGCCAAAATCAGTTTCTTTCTTCCATGCACCCCAAATGCAAACAAGTAACAAGAAATGCATATGTTGTTGATATGCCATCTCAATTACTGTACACAGCAACTGCTCTGGTGGTAATTAAGTACAAAATATGTAAGGGCAGATTTTTCATTCTGGTTTGGGAAAAATTCCTACCATGACTGTTACAGAAATTTTGGTATATCCACTTGCCAACATTTTTACCTGTAAAGATCATATTTTTGTGAGATGAGCAGACAAAATGTAATTTCCAGGGTTGCAAGATGTTAGAAACTAGACGGGATGGTCAGCACAGCAAAAATATGGGGTGTTCTTGGCTTGGTTGGGTAATAAGAAATCACAGTCTATATTTTGTATAATAAAAAAAAGGTAGTAGGCTTTGAAATACTTGGTGTATGTATAAAATTGGACCCATTTTAAGAATTAAATACAGTTCAATGAGATCATCAATTTTTTGTAAGAAGAGTATGAATATGCAACTTCATTTCTGCAATGAGACATGTATATAGCAATTTCTTACTTTCTGAAAACCAACTGAAAATATGACATTGCTGTTGTACTTCAGCTCCAGAATATTATAGAATTGTTTTATCAATGTTAGCTAATTTTTTGTAGAATTAGTATGTGGAAATGTGATTGGCCAGCTTTTAACTGTATAATTGTTGTAAAAAGGCACCAGTGCCATGTCATTGGCCAGGTTTTAATCAATTGTAGAACAGACATGAACATCTTTTAGGAAGATATCTATCATGAACTGTGAATGTGGAATCTTGACAGTGCCTTTGTCATGATCTTGTATAGTCTGAAACAGATCTTTTGTTGACCATTATTTGCCTCTACATTTCTGTGAAACATTCAACCATAAAACAGGATCATGTAGTTATGAATGTTTCCTTGTGGAATATCATAATCATATCTGTTCAAACATAGGGACATAGTGTGTCTACAAAATTCAACTACAGTATCTCTAGTTTATACAACATTCTAGAATTTATTAAGTGTGCCTGTGTGTTCTGCCATTTTTTCTAAATAATTAGTTTATGTGTAATGATGTAATTATGAAATTATTTTCATAATTGTTTCCAATTGTTACTTAATGCATTCAGACAGATAATCACTTCAAATGGCTATTTAGGATAAGTTTTGCAAGAAATTTATATGAAACTAGTGCTTTTTTTAGATGCAGAGCCAACTTTGCAGCACAGTTATGATAGTTTCACTGAGACTGCATGTAGCTCAGGGAATATTACTTGCCACAATTGTAGATGTCATAGAACTTGCCACCAGGAATAATAATTGTGCCTTCCAAAGTCTTTCCATGCAGAGAACTCATCAGAGACAAGTAAGCCCGTTCAACAGCTTTTGTTCTATTGAATGATAAAAATTATGAATATCAAACCGTACCAATCCTTGGCCAATCGGGAAATGCAATAGCTACTTAATTACCTTCTTCTATGCACCAAAGTTGTGCCACAACTTAAGACCAAACTTTCTTGGGGGACCATTAAATGTTGTGAATTATTAGTTATGATAAAATACTACAAGAAAACTCAATGTAATTTTAATTGACACAGGTGCCAGTGTATACATGTAAGCGAAAGTCAAAATTGATTTATCCATGATAAAATGAGGAAGGTTGTGAGTTGGTGTCATATCATATATGACTGTAACAAAATTTGGTTAATTTGTTTGGAAATATATGATTTTAGCGTGTTGCTTTCTTGCGTCTTGTATTAGGTGAATAAAAATGTTTCTGTACATTTCTCTCTTTTTGAGATGTCATTTGTTAGTTAGGTGATGTGGTTATAAAATCAGGCCATATAATATACCATTGTGCCATGAATTTGCTCTACACCCCTTTCATCACATGGACTCGTCTTTACTACATGTCAAAAATATTTGCACGAAAAACCACCATCTTGTTCTCCTTTTGGATAACCTCGAGGTTTAATAATTTACATGTTAGTTTTATAATTTGATATTAGTGCTTGAAGTTGATTTGTATTACCTATTTTGACTATTTTCATGTGTTTCTGCTTCTTACAACCTATTTTTACATCGTTAATTATTCTATATTGTTTCTTACAGACTACTGTCTGAGATGTACGTGTGATTTGTTGCACTTTTTCACAATATTTCTTTATAAGAATCTTTTCTTACTGGCTATAGAGAAGCTGTAGTAATTTCCTCAATATTGTCGAAAGGGGGTTTTGTTACATCGCAAAGGGTCGGAAAGTCCCTATAATATTTCTTTATAAGAATCTTTTCTTACTGGCTATAGAGAAGCTGTAGTAATTTCCTCAATATTGTCGAAAGGGGGTTTTGTTACATCGCAAAGGGTCGGAAAGTCCCCGGGACCAAATCTACAAGAAAGCATTTATGTCACCGCAAGCGTCTAAATCTGATTTTCTTTATCAAAGCAGGTAAAAGTTGGTTAAAGCACCGTGAGAAGGCGTCATCTGTAAGTAATTAAGTCACCATCCAATGTATGACTAACGAAATCTAATTCAACATCTTTTAAACTTTGATGTCACCTAATATTTTTAAAGCGAAGTCAGTCCCTCTGTAAAATTTAAAGTAGTTTTAATACATGTATAATCCATATTAGTTGCACAAAGTTTAATAGTAATTTCCGTTTCGCTACACTTTATCATGCTTTCATTTTTTTCGGATGACTCAGAAAATTACTTGTTTCATGCCCTTTTGTTGTTATGGTAAATAACATGCGCCAAAAATAGTTTTGAGATTTCGGTCCGACGTGATACTCATTTTAAATTGGGGTGACGCATTTGGTATCAGGACCCGTCGGACATCTTCATCATTACAATAGTCAAGACAACGGGGTGTGTCGACTCGCGCAGCTGCGTTCTGCATACTGTATGCGCAAAGTTTTAATCCTAACGAAAATTTTCAGGTTGTGTTTGAGAAGTGGTGTTTGGAAGAGGTGCACATATTGTGCTCAGAAGTTAAAATCTGAAATGAAATAAATAATTTGAAAACACGTACAAACAAAACCACCCCTGCATTCGTTTTTATGGTTTTCTCCAGCTTAAATTATGCAGGGAGAAGTTGTTGAACAGGTATGACGTCACAATATGTCGTTCCCCTCAGGACATCTCCACCTCACAAGCCGAGAGGAAGTGGTCTGCATGACACGACAGTAAAGAACGGAGAGCCAAACCCCGGGAAAAGCACCCCACCTTTCGGCGTGTATCCGCGGTTCGGACGCCCGCCGCCCGATGTTCACACACACGTTCGTGTCCAGTACGGTCAGCAGGGCTTCCAGCAGGGAGTACCTTCATCCCAATGACAGCAACAACGTCAACGGAATCTCCGGCTCATGTGAGTGTCCTTGTCTAGCTGGTCCCAGGTGTCATGTGACTTGGGCCAAGCTTCTAAACCACACATTCCTGCAATACAGAGATCCATAGGGACGTAAGGTCTGCAGACTGCGGCAGCGTCTGCAGATGAGCTAAGGTGACCATGGTCTTCCTCGGTGTTTGATGTGCCATGGGTGTTTGTCCAGGTGTGTCACTAAAACTCGCCTGAGACGTTTATTTTTTACCAGGCCTCCTTGTTAAAATGGCTGTGACCCTGTCGTGTCAGTTTGTGCCTTCCCATACAGAGAGTACTACGTGGGTTGTTTGTTAGAATATTGCACCCGACAACTGTTCTGATGAGTGAAATTTTGAGTACATTGTGATCACTTACAAACTGTTGATGCAGTCTGGTTGTTTTCTACTGCGTTGTTTAGTGGCAAACAGTAGAGAATAGCATCAAACCTTTGAACCAGACTTGGTACATCCACAAACAATTTGCAACTGTCACCAAAACATCTGTCTTTGAACTTAAGGGTAAAATTGGCGCAGCGATGGTGACTTGTTCGGCCACACGCCCCCTTGACCCCCTGACATCATCGCCACAATCTCGGCACGCGTCACGCCAATGATCACTTCCCAGAATCAGGATCTGTTCAGCACATGTCGTTGTACCAGTCTTCCACTATTTTTGTTCGTCTTTTATGTGTAATGGTTTATCCACTTTATCAGACAATGAGGGTCTCACATGTCCACGGTTACTTCTACCACATCATCGCGCAGAGAAAAGTCAGGACTGCTTTACCTTAATCCCAAACATCCTAAAAATGTAGATAGATAAGACTTTTCAACAAATGAATGACAGCAATCCTCCGGTCCAAATCTCATGGAGAATATAGTGTAAACAACATTGCGCTTGTGCAATGAAGGGCTATCCAGCAGCATAATGCAGATTACTGGGTCCATTCGTTAAAATTACATGGTTACGTAAAGCTAGGGATTACAACTAACCAGATACGTATTAGTATGTATGAAAGGTGAAGTTACATTAGTAAGTTATACGATAATACGTGTGTGCTGCAACTCGATATATAAAATAGCCCGTGCTAAACAATAGAACAGCAATTACGAGGAAAACATCAATAACACAGTTTCGTAAAAGTACAGAGTTTGAAACTGGATATGAAATAGCATTAATTCACAAAAAAACACAATGTTGAAACATGCAGCTAAAGGGCGATTTCGATTTCATGCTGGTAGCCTAAGAATCAGTACTTTGTACAGGGTCTCTTAGCTTAAAAATCAGACAAAATTAGCGACATTCATGGCATTCTTACATAAGAATTGCACTGACACACATCTCTTTGTATCATTTTGGGTATGCGCAGTTTGTTTGAAGTGTAAATAAAATAACTTTGTGGATATGCTTAATGGGACCTCACAGGGAACTGTACATACTGTACATACTGCACTAACGATGGGAATTCCGCTTTCCTTATTATGGGTTAAATAACGAGACAATAGTGTTGACAACAACACACTTCAGCATGAAAAGGTCACTGCGTGTGAAAGTCGTTCGGGTTCAGTGAACGTTCACAGACTTCCACAACAGAACTTATTTTTCAACAACAGGAAGATTTCCTCTTGGGGATTTCGTATTATCTACCGAGCTTTCCTATTGACAAGGAACCTTTACTGTCAGATTTTATTAAAGGTCGAAGCCCGAATCCGTACGCCTGTAACTACAGCCAATGGCAGCCTGGTCTCCTTTGGGGTCGACAAACGACAGGGCCATACCGCTTACTGATATGTCTATTATTATCTCTTTACCCTTATCACGTGATGTCGTCGTTAATTCTACTCTTGTCAAACTCGAGTCACCGATATCGATTATCTTTTTAGACTTTTTTTGCGAAGATAAAAAATGGGATATCTTCACGTTTCAATAGAGTTTGTGGGAGCGCACTGTCGAAATCGTGTGGTATCCGGCTTGATACAATGACTTCATTCTATATCTGAAACACGCCTTTAACCCACAAGAACCGTCCTTGAAATGGGGTGCAGTGACACGGAATTTAAATCTGTTTCTGTGACTCATATCATTGCAGTAAAGACTATCAAAGACTTTTTGTCGTGTTTAGTCTTTTTGACAATGAAATTTTGTATGATGACTTTCAGTTTTACAGTTACATCTACATCTCGGGCATTGTCCAGTCACTCCAAGATTTAGATCACATGTCAGATGTCGGTATGCAAGATCTATGTCATCAACCCCACCTACCTGTACCTTTGACCTGTGTGTGCAGGGTTTTGATGTGACGTAATCAGTCTCAAGAGGGCAACTTGAACAAACCTGTAACTTTACTCTTGTGCTGGACTTTGCCGAAAGAGAGAGTTATGATAAGACAGCTTGCTTCTTTGCATTGGTGTTTCTAGCAATGCCAATACATCTATATTATTTATAACTACATTTTATATCAATTGAACAATAGCCAGGGACCTACATGTTCGCTCTTTTAAATAAACCGTATCGATTTTAACGTTTATCTTTAGCGTTTATCTTTGAGACCGCTGTATTAACAGCAGACTTTCAAAGAAAGAGATCGATCCAAGGTGTGACAGTCAGAAGTAAAGGTTATAGTTTGTAAATAGTACATGACCTTTCGGGTCACTGCGCTTATCAATAGGTAACAAACCAGGGCTAAACCTGCCCTTCGGGGCACTGTTAAAGTCTACCTAATCGCACCGGAATGTGCAGAACGACATAGGCATCCCGGTACAGATCTGAATGTACATGTACACATTCTGACAATACTTAGTAATATACCGATAAGGTTCACTGATATTTAAAAAAAAGTCAAGAGGAAAGATGCGAGTTCCAAGCAAGATGAGTCGCTACGGAAAACGCTGCATACAGGGCTGTCATTAGCGCTAATGATCATTAGGAGTTTGTTCTGTCTGTCTAGCCGACAGTAGTGCGGTCGAACAGGGTGGAGAATCACAGACGCGGCACAAGCTGGGCAATCCCTGATCATTATCTCTCATTGTCAGATATAGATGATACTATGATACGTCTCAAGCATGGTGTTGTCTACTGACAAAATCAAAGAAGCAGTTGATAATTTTGCAAGACACAAGTATGCTTGCTTATTCAAACATCAATACGAAATTAAGCGGCAGTCTGACATTTATTGACTATGACATGCAATAAAAGATAAAGATTACATACATAAAGTACGATATAAGTATTTCATGAATAAACTAAAAACAAACAAGACTCCATCTTTAACTACTTCAGTGTGACACATGAATGCTTCAGGAACTTCAGTATGTTATCTGTTTTGACTTTAACTGGCATTTAACTTTTTCACAGACGAGAAACTTCCTAGCGAGAGCGGGACCCAGTCAGACTCGGCGTCCACAGGCTACAGCACGGGCAGCGTCACGTCCATGACCTCCATCTCACCCGTCCCCTCCCCGCAGGGCACCCTCACACGGCCCCGCAGACCCAGACCCAGGAGCGCCATGGCAGACAGCACGTTCAGGGGAGGTATGGGGATGGACGGATGGATGGATGGATGGACAGACGGATGGATGGATGGATGAATGAATGAATGAATGAATGAATGAATGAATGAATGAATGAATGAATGAATGAATGAATGAATGAATGAATGAATATAAAATTAATGAATACATGAAGGTTCTGGTTATTTGATTTGTTAATTGATGGCAAGAGCGGGCATCGAATGAGAGATTATGAGTTAGTGAAGAAGAGATGATCTACTAGCAGCAGAATGAAGTGAACAAGTGAAGGAATAGCAGAAATCATAGATGAGCAAGAGCAAGAACGGCAAAATAGACAAAATTAGATTACAGTACAGATGTCTACAGACTGTAGTTCGGTAAACTGGAGTAATGTTTTTCCACAGACAAGTCCCTCGATGGTTACCACAACGGACCCATCCCAGTTGACCTGATCGCTAAAGGTGAGAGCTTGGGGAAGAGGAGAATTGGTGGGGTGTGTCGGGTTTTAGTGACAGAAAAGGTCCCGATTCTTTTATCCGGCTAAACGACTAGCAGCAATGTAGCCGTGACGTTTTTACTGATCGAGCGAACGAAAGTCTAACATGCACAATATTCTAGCTCAAACATCAACACCACTTACTTGGACTGTGTTGCGAGAAATGTTAAGAAAAATGGAGAAGATTGCTTTTGTCCTCACTGTCAATACGTCTTTTTTGCAGCAGTTAAGGAGTTTGACTCCCTGAGATGGTGCTACGAACAGAACCAGAGACAGGTATGGGAGCTACGTGCCGACAGAGATACGTGTAATCTAGAGACAAACAGTACAGTACATGTGACAGTCGTCAGTGCCATCGCTATCCATGGCCGTCATTACTAACATCGTGTTACAGTTAACACAATCGTCGCCATCTTTATCATTGTCGGCAGTTCTCTCGACGTCATCATTTCCATCTTCTGTACTGTCGGCCACGTCATCATTTTGGTGACCTGTATCATCTTCCTTCTTATCTTGATCGTCATCAATTGTTAACTGCTAGTACTTAAAAAATGACAAGCAACGTCGTCCCATTACATGTAGCTTGTAACAGTTAAAGTAGATCGCACAAATGTAGTAGCAGTAGCACAATGAATTCGAAGATCACCAATAACGCAAATTGAAATGAAAAGTGTGATTTGACTGAATTTTTTGTGTCATTTTCCCCCATGTTTTGTATGTATGACGGTACCAATAATAATAAACGTATTTTTCCCTTGTCTTCTGTGTCTTTCGTGACCGCCAGTATATGGAAGTTGTGGGGAAGTTACAGGAAACTCAAACGGAGTTGAGCAAGTTAAAAAGAGGTAAAGTTATTTTTCGTTCATTGCTTTTTGTTGTTCTAAGATTGTGTATACCTGTGGATTGCGTATAATGGCCGTGAAGGTCGTTGTGCAGGAGTATTCCGAATTCGTGTGCCATGTCTGTCCATATCTGATTTTTGGCCCCAAACATTTACTCTTGGTGCTAGCTTATTGGTGGGTGGGTCATTTGAAGGCTTGTGTATGACTGTTTCTCTTTCCCAGCCTCGCGGTTCTTGGTGGATGACTACGAGACGATACAGACACAGCTGGAGGTGCAGGAGAGCTGCAGGATAGAGGCCGAGAGATACGCAGCAAAGGTCAGGGGTTGTTAACGTCAGCCAAAGGAGAAATGCAGTGATGGGCAAATTTTAGAGTATCTGAGGCCATAATAAGATAGATTATAACGACTATAGAGAAATGCTGCAACGTCCTCTGACCAGTATTTCGTACTAATACTGCGCAGGCACATTCGTTACGTTGTAGATCGTCGGATTTTCAAGCTGGCTGTGACAGAAGCAACAGCTGAAAATGGTCTATGACAGCCTTATCCATAACAAGAAAGCTGAATTTTGTGGGACATATGCACGACAATAATGACTTTGCTATTTGTACAACGAATGTGACCAGGCCCTTTCATATAGTTTTACAAATCGCACCATTGGCGCGCCCTGCTAATAAAAACCGGTCACCATGGTTTCCATGTATCATCTCCCCCCAACTTCTGCAGATGGTGCAGGAGAACAAGGTCCTGAAGCGAGTGAGCCAGGGCTTCCTGCTGGAGCACGGAGGGAAGGTGCCCATTAACGAGAACCGCAACGAGCCCACAGAAATCAGCCAACTCAACAGCCGGATATCTGGTGAGACCCCGAACTTTCTACAGTTATCTACGAGTATGGTATCTATGGTTATCTATGGTCAGAGCGGCGATCTTTTCACTCTGGTTGGTTTGTGTTGGTGGTTATCTAGTAATATGTAATATACCTGTCCTAGTAACAAGTAATATGTTTATAGTTTTCATTAGTCTTCGTAGAGAATATTTTGTGCCCTCGGAATTTTTTTTTATTGTGTCATTGTGGTGAAGTCGTCCAAGGTAATACCACCACTCGCGTTTCCAAAGTTATCACCAGATAGTCACCAGACCATCCTAGAGTATGAAAAGCTGTGACATCAATTGCAAGTAGTGAATACTTCAAGGTATTTCAAGATGTTTGTACTTATACTGTAAATAGTAAGGCCCTGGAGGAGGTTAATACTGCACTACTGACATAAAGCGGTCTTAGTCTGCTATCAAATCTCTGCAGAAATTACTTGACTTCGTATATAAATAGATATGTATGGTTCAGGTTACCACAGTTCATGAATGGCCAGGGACTCATATAGCTATGTATACCCTTGTGAAAACGTCTGTTTTTAGAAACAAGTTCTCGTATATGCTGTGGACACGCAAAAACAGGAACTTTTTTTTTTTACACAAAACCATTTTTTACACTGAATATATTCTTCAATCGTGCGAAACGTGAAAGTCTCGAAGCTTCGTTAGTAGTCTCGCATTTATTCCCTGGCCAATCAGAGAGCGCGGTTCTGCATAATGCCGCACATAGCAGATATGAATATGCTGAAGTAATAAGTCTGGTTTTCTGCAACACATTTGTGGACAAGAAAGGGCGTAGGCTAAAGAGAAGTAAGCGACATTGTGGAGTAAAATGGAGGGCAAGGATTTTCCGAAGTGGTTCTTCACGTCTATGTTTCGCACGCCGGAGTTGTACGTTTCCATCCAGAAGCTGGAGTATCACGAAGTCCACGTGACAGGTACAGGAGACATGGGTTCGTAGAGTTCTTGATATTTCCGAACAATAACCCAAATACATACGCACAGTTAAAGTTATCTATCTAATGGTGTAGTTCGGGGAAAACGGACAGATACAGTGTTTCTGATCACATTTGTTTGAATGAGAGTATCGGTGTGCTTGTATTGTGATGTCAGTTGAACAACACTGTAGGAATACCAGCTAGGGTCTGCCTGTTATACCAATCATTTGTTGTAGTTTCTGTCGTAGGACATGTAATTTCTGTGGACTCCGACACTGTAGGGAAAAAACCTAAATTTGCTTTCTGTGTACCTGTCATACATTGTAAGTGTATTGTTTCTAGCAAAAATATGATCTTGTGTTCTCTCACAAGTCATGGAAATCATTAAACACAGGGAATAATCAGGGAAAGGCAATTGCGTTAAATTGCGGAGCGCCTTGACAAGCAAGCTGTTGCACGAATAGCATACTATTATGTACAATTCATCCCCATCGCAAGATAAAAGCACATACGAGTATGTAATATGTGACATTGGAGGGACATTGCCTTGGTAACATGATCAGTCAGCTCCGAGTTGACATTTTCATCCGCTACCTGAAGTCCAAGATGTGCGCAAATGTTGCTAGTTATTATTAGCATGGCCGCCATTTTGGTATAGCTTCAAAATAACATTGTCGCATTTTATTCCAACGGATTGGCTATTTTGTACTTGTGCTAGGCAGTTCTACAACACTACATGAAAACATTCAATGTAGTTTGCACAGATGCTTGTGTCTGCCCTGGTCGTTATATCCTGAAGTATATCCTGATTTTCTGATCCTTTAAAGAGAGTTCTAACCCAGACTTCCTGCAAAAAGCCATATGTGGGCGTATTTTGTAATCCCGGCGCCATCATAGCAACAAGTAGATGATTGTTTTGCCGGTATGGCCTTGATATCATATGCAGAAACTGAATCGCACGTACAGCATCTGAATTCTTAGAATAGATACATATTGTATGAACTAAAAAGTTTTGGTTAAGACCCACTAGTGTTCCCTCCCACACATTGATAAAAACTTTCTACACAGCTTGGAACGAACAGGACAGAAGAGACATTAAAATTTCTAGAGGAAACATACATGATATTCTCTTAAAGATCGTTTTAGAGTGGTCCAATTTTCCGACGTCGTATTGCTGGTGGCGTAAAACGTTAAATCCACCCCTTTCCTTTCTTACGTAGGTCCTACTAAATATTACATTTTGTGGCCAGCAATTCATGGAAAGCCCCTGAGGCAAGATTGCTTTTCATTCTGGAGCGCGGTCAGGAAAGGTTACTGACCCTTTCCCACTGCTGAACCAAACATACATAGGCCTAGATTCAGATGCTCATGTGTTGAAATCTTATTTTCTCGTTTATTTGCAGCCCTAACCGCTATAGTAGGGAAGCTGCGCAGCGACTTAACGGTGGCCAACGACCGCGCACACTGCGCAGAAAAGGAAGCCAGAGAGTTCAAAGAAAAGGTAATTACGGACGTATGAAAGAACTTGGTTTTTACTAATAGTTTTAGGAAGTTCTCATTGAAGATTGCATAATCATCTTATCTAAGTGTGTGTTTACGTATTAAATGATTATATCTGAACATACCTACGTACAAAGTTAAGGTTAGAAAATGGGCATTTTCGTCTTGTCTATCTAGGTATCCTAGTACATGTAGGTCCCTTACTATTAACGCTAGAAGTTACCTGAAGAACCTAGAACCTAGCTGAAGTGATCACAGTCCCTAGAAAGTTACGATCTGTATTTGACCAAACTTTCTCCGTTGAATAAGACAGATGGGGTAGGTTTCTTCCCAAAAACACAAAGAGATGACACGACCAATGCCATGACAAGACGGCACCTATTTCGTATCGCATTTTATAAAAAGTTACGAGCGCCGGTAACATTTCCATTCAAAAGTTTATATAGCTTCCTTGCACATTTCTTTTATGTAACTTTTTCTTTTCCCTGTCCCACATTTTCCTCTTGCTTTTCCCACGTCATCAGTTTCCGTTGACGCACGGTTAGCAATTTAATTTCACTGCATGTTTCACTTTGAATAATGCATGCTTTATCCCACATTTTCCCTTTCGCTGCTCTCAGCATCGTTTCCCAACCCTGGTAAGTTTCACTACCAAAAAGTCAGTAGTACAAAATCACGCGGAGACACCATGCAAACATATAACGGATCCGTCAATTATTTACCGAATTGGATCAATCTGCAGGAGGTACTGTTGTGGTACTGTTCCAACTTAAACAACTTACGAACACAGAAACCGATGTGTTCTAATTTTTACAAAGATGCTTTGGTCAATTTCAGTAGTATGCGGGCGATTTTGGTAATATCTCCGTCGTTTCTGACAAAACGCACCGACGGGAAATTGGTCGATTAGAGGAAAGTAGTGATTCAGTACTTCACTTAATTCACGTTTGTAACAATTATGAGAATGAAATTCAGTTGGGCCAACTGGAAATCTGGATACACCTTCATTATTTACCGATTTTTGCCATCTATGTGCCGAGAAATGAGTTTAGTGGAGACCGGCGAAACTGGTCCTCCAGACGCGGGCGGTTTCAGCACCAAGGACATCACCTGACCACCATTACAAATATAAGGCGGGAATAATCCAGGCGTTCGTTGGTCCAAAGAACTTACTATGTGAACATATTTATAATTAGTCCTTATGAACGTCTGTATGGGCGTTATGGTTGGTGCAGCTACCCCGATGAGCGCATTTGTTTCTCAACATTTGGGCACTTTCTGCTAACAAAATATCTAGTGCAGATGTCTAACCAAAACTCAGGTCGCGTGCACGTCTAGTACTCCTAGTATTCCTTGAACATCCACCTTACCAGTACTAGTTGTAATATTTCATAAGTGTGCGTGAAGTTGATTTTGATGTCATTTTGCAGTATCAAGAAGAACGGGCGGAACACGATGAGGCAAAAATACGGGTGTCATCCTTGGAAGAGGTAGTCAAGAAATTCAAGCGGGGTAAGTGCGACTCTGTCACACGAACAACGCCCTTACTCTGTCTGTTGCTCAGAATATTTTACTGTAGATTGCTGCTATTCTAGAAATATTCCAATTTGAAGAAATATTCTGTACTTAACAGAAACTCCAAAACTCGATATTTCATTAAGTATTCGATCTCACGTAAATGAGAGTCTGTAGTTAAAAGGGTAGCTTACCTTTCAATAACCGACAAACTATAGAGGTTACGTGAACTATGACTGTTCTGTAAGTGTTTTTTTTTCATCCTGACATCCACAGTGTCCACCATGGTTGTTGAGGAGTATGAGGATCTGCAGCAGACACTGGAGGTGGAGAAGGGCTGCAGGATACAGGCGGAGGACTATGCCTACAAGGTGAGAGAGGGAAGAAATGAATGGGAGAGGAGCTAAGCAGAAGGAGTCATGAAAGGATAATGAGGAGAAATGAGGGATGTTGTAATTGCTTACAGTATGATCTATGGACAATCATTTTGTTTTCCAAATGTTGTTTTTATTGTTATATTTTATGTACAGGATATAGTCTTGAAAATTCTTTTGTCCATCTACTCTTAAGCTTGATACAAACGTCTGCCCTTCACAGATTCGCAAGGAGAGAAATGCCCTGCGACACAAGAGTGCCATTTTGGAAGGTGGAGTGACCATGGATGACCGGCTGATAACTGCGCTGGACAGAGTGGACTCTCTGAGTAAAACACTGGAGCAAGAAAGGCACCAGTTCAAACAGAAGGTAGGAATTACAATGCAATCTGGACAATTAGTCTTTGCTTGTAAATACCAAATAGTTGCCTTCCCATCTTTTTCAAAACTGTTATGCCTTTTCCTACCACTGCATGTACTTGCAGTGGCTCCTAACACCATTTCTTTCTTGCATGTCTTACTCTCATCAGCATTAGCACTCTGAAAACATTTTTTTTGGCTTACATGAATTGTTTTTAATCTGCTTCTGTCCATCTACATGTATAACCCATGTCACCTTGCACCACCTAATTCAGATACGTCGCCTAGAGGAGGAACTAACAGATGTGGAACGTGTTGAAAAGGTGGGGATATGGCTGTGTAATGGTGTTTTGTACCAAAGTCATCTAACTTTATGCTGCCTTAAGTGCCTGTCACAAATTTTGTGTAACACATTTGTTCTAAGTATCAATAAGTCCTGGTTGCATGAAAAATAATAGTTTTGACCATTTCATAGCATGGTATATCCCCACTCTTTAAAATGTAATGGGTTTTAAATATGATTCTTCTTAAGAAATATCATTCACTACTCACTAACAGTATCACTAACAGTATCAGTAACTCACTAACACTTCAGAAGGATGACAAACAGGATTTGGAACACCAATGGATGGCAAGGGGTTGATCTTATGATTCAGAGATGACTGTCATGAGACCACAGTATGCCACTAGACATGTGTATGAGTGCTCAGTTTTCCTGACCGGTGTGTTTTCCTGTGACAGGTCCGTACATTAGAGGAGCAGCTGGAGAAGTCAGGTGACACAGGGAAGGTGGACAGATTACAGACCAGCGTCGTCATGGCAACAGAAGAATCCAGCCAGATGGAGAGAAGAGCGAGTGAAGCCGAGTCCAAGGTCAAGGAGCTGGAGAGGGAAGTTGAAGAGTTGAAGAAGAAGCTGGCAGCACCTCCTGCAGCACCACCCCCTCCACCACCACCACCCCCACCACCACCACCCCCTCCCCCTCCACCTCCTAACCCCATGAAGATGTTTGGCAACATCCTTGGCAAGAAGAGGCCAGCAGGGCTGCCTAAGAAGGGTTGGTGTCATGTTGGTCTGACGTGTAGATATCATATGAGATTCTGTGGTTTCAGGAGATGTCCATTGTGTAATCTGAGACTTTCTCTTTCATGATAACTCACTGTACCTCTTAAGCAGGTTTCCCCCATACTAACACCCTATCTCTGAAAGAACTAACTACCGGGTACTGAAGTTAACCTGAGTCTAACAACAATCCTGTCAATATTATAAATCTCAGTTTTCAGGTTTTGACACAGGAATCTTACAGCTAACTTTCCATAACTGTTTCCTCCCAGATGACCCTCGTAATGCAGCCATGGCGGAGATGATGGAGAGGATCAAGAAGGGAAACATCGCCCTGCGCAAGACTGGCCTCATCCAGAAGGACAAGCCCACAGCCATTGTTGATCTACAGAGCATGCTGGTAAGTACAAATGTACTAGGCTGTGCCTAAAGGCATGTTTCACTATGATTATATTAGAGGCACACAGCCCAATTTTTTGCATGATTGATAACTTAAATTCTATTCTCCCCACAGAAAAAGACAACACCCCGTAGACGGCCGAGCAAACTGTTCACAATAGATGAAAACATGGACGAAGCCACCAAACAGTTCATGAACACCATGAGCAGGAGAAGAGCATTGACAGGTTTGTTCTCATGACCATGATCAAATGTTTAATTTTTTTGATAACGGAGGATAACATTTCAGTCTTACTCTCTCCATGCTGATTCCTGCTATGTAACCAAACATGTTTCATTGATATGCCCTTAGCTGAAAGAGAGTTAAGATTGAAACCTGATTGCTTTATGTGTTACTGCAGACAAACAAACTGGTGGGAAGCAGAAGAATGGTGAGGACAAGACACAATCAAGGTAAGAGAAACTTACATTCTGTATAGAGTTCACACAACCAATAGGGGCACTGCTCTGCAACTCTGGCATGCTTTTAGTGTTTTTACTTCCTTTGTTGGAAGACTTAGCAGTTGATATTGTGAGCATTGTATTATGTATCACTCTCATTTGTTTTTGCTTTATATAAGCAAGCTCCTTGATATTTAGTCTAATACAGACTAACACATTTGTTTTTGCTTTTAATAGCTGGTTATTATTACAGTAAAGGTTAAGTTTTTAGCATTTGCTTTCTAAGACATGCATGACTGTAATTGCACAGCTTGTTGCTGTTCTGCTGCTTTGCTTGCTGCTTGCTCACTTATGCCTTCCACATTTTAGTTCAGCAGCTCTGGCCAAGTCACGCTTCTGACACTATTAAAAGAATGTAGATGGTGAGCCAACACTTTGCTGCTTATATTATTTGCACATTGTAGTTTCTAATACTGGCAATTGCTTTTGCTTGCTTCCAAATATTTTGAATCTTAATTAACATTTTTAATATTCTTAGATCTGCAGTAACTGCATATTGATACAAAATTAGATCTATTACTTTGGCACTATCAAGATTTCAGGTATAGTACATGTCCGCGTAGTCTCCATTGAATATAACTTATACCTATGAATTTGATGGGAAATTTTGTGTCTTTGTCTTTCAGTGACAGTGAGGGAGTGCGTCGTACAAATTCAAATACCAGGGGCAACCTTCATGACTTTGTGGACAGTTTTAAACCTAGATAATGGAACTGCCAATGACGATGCTGACACAGCTGCTTCAATAATATAGTGCAGTTCTGTGCTGTGCTGGACATGTAGGGTTTTTGCCCCAACATTACATGACATGTCCTGCAAAGATCATGCAGTGCAGTTTTGATGGCATTTCTTGTCAAATTTGACTATTATTGCCAATATTATAGCATCTAAGAGGCACTACAACGAAGCCATCATCCAGGGACAAGCAGTGGCCAGTGCAAACCTTGGTGCAGTCTGTACCAATATTTTTGCTCCCTCCTTCAATGATTTTTGTTGAATTTCTTGTGACTTACTTACATCAACTGAGTCCTTCCTGCTTAAAGCGCTCATTAAAAAAAAGCCCATTTCAGTTCCCTAATAGTCACTGGGAAAACATGAAATATCTGTTCCAGTGGAGGGAATGAGGATTCATTATCTAATATAGCAGAACCAGTCCTAGCTAGTTTGAATGCTGTAAATTTATAATTGCCTGTATTATTATGTATAATTTGGAATGAATTTAATAATAAGTATTATTGACTTAGTGCAATAGCTTCTAGACTATTTTAGAGGATACAAAAACTATGATGGGGAAAAGTGTGCCATTAATTTTTAAAAGATGCATGTTTTCTGGTAAATCCCAATTCATGTATGATATTTAAGGCCACATGTAAAATCCTAGAAATGGCATTGGCTAACAATGGAGACATAATACTTGCTGCTTTTAAATAATTGTTAAGAGTAAAGAGTGAGTGAGTGAAAGAGTATACAGTGTAGTCAATAAGCAAAACTTCCAAGTTCATCAAATTTATTTTGGTTTTACAATATTTAGTCAATGGTGAAAGAGTTGACTGCAGAGTTGTCAGAATAGCACAAACAGAATTATCAGATGTTTCTGTTGGATTTTTCTCACAGAGAAAAAATTCAATCAAAAATGGTCACTGGTTGTTTTTAAGCAGCAAAGGTGCAGTATGATATATAGAGTTGACATGCAAAGGGCTTTATCTCAGACTTTTTAAGTGTCTTATGTACAAAATCATCTATTACTTATTGGGTAAAACTTAAATTTGGAATGATGCAGATGTAGGCCCAAAACATCTGCTTGGTAGCCAATATCCTTGGCAAAAAGCTTTTTGGAGAAAAAAAAATAATTTTGATGATCATTACCTTGCTGTAAATATATAGATGTGTAAAGTATATCACAAAATTGTATATACATCAGGTTCCACTCTAAGGAAAATCATGATAACTAATCATAGCTTGCTATCCAGAGTAAAATTTGTCGCTGTAACAGTCAACTTCCTATTTATTTTCAAGTCTTGTTTGTACGAAGCACAGAGGTTCATATCTGCATAGAATACCACACTTACAGATTGAAATGATTGACATATCGAACCAGGTAGAGAGCCAGCCCAATATTGGCTAAAGGAACACTAAAGTCAGGAGGAGGCTGTTACTTTGTGATAGAAAATAACCCACCCCTTCCCCATGTTAGTGCTCCTTTCAGGGTAGCTGTATGTGTCCTGGTTTACCACTTTCTCACCAGAAACAGCTGCAGGGTAGATCGACAGTTATATAACACTTTCTTTTCTGGGGTCACCAGGTGATTACAAAAGAGTCTGTGACCTATATTGCTATTTCTGTATGTTTGTTATGAAATATGTCCAATATTTGTCTGGTATCGGATACATGTATGTCTACAAGCATATGGCTGGTACTGACAAACCTGCTCTGTGAAAAGTCTCAAGGCGTAATTTGCCAGTGCCTGCAAAATGAGAGTCCTGTGACCATGGGGTTGAGTGAAGTACACTGATTCAAAAGTGGAGTATGCATTACAAATTGATACTTCATCAGTGGAGCAGTACCAGAAATTATGTCAGAGTGAATTACCCTGCTGTTCTATTAGGAGCTAATAGACGTAACCTGTTAAAGTTTCAATTGTAAAACGTCCTTGAGCTGATATAGCAGATTGACAGTCTGTTGTTAGCTGGTATGAACCTGGATGTTATGTTATATCTAAAGACGACAGGATGTTTTAGTCCTCAGAAGTGCTGTAGATCCTTTCAACATGTGTGCCATACTTTGCAAAGGAAGAGGGAATTAGCATTTCTTTGTTCTCTGAAGGCATTTGAGCCTATATCCCATCTACATCCCTTTTTCCTAGTAGGTCTTCAGTTTGCATGTGACTTGGGTTTCCAGTGATAGACATCAAATTTGTTCATCTGCGTCTCCTCTTTTCTTCTGAAAAATCTAAAAGCAGTGTGGTTTTGAGTACTCCATCCACATATTTTTGCAAGGGAGGTCAAAGTTACAAGATTTTCTCAGTGTCATATAGTAGTGTTCTTGCATTATGAACCCAGTGCAGTGTTTTGTATCTATACTGCTTATTGTACCAAGTCTATTATACATGTATCTGTGTACTACATGTTGATGTGTTGGTGGGCTTTGTGAGTCCAAATGGTCTGGAGCTGTAATAAAGGAGAGTGACTTTGATCTGTGAGTGTGTGAGATTGTTAGTTTGTGCTATTTGTGACATTAACAGGGTAATGCAAAAAAGTTGTGGATTTTTCTTACTTTTTGCCTGTGCCAGTAAGTCTGAAAACATTACCATACACCAAACAGTGAAAATTTCATCCTTAAGCAGTATCTAAAAATATTCAAAACAATATCAATTGTACACCATATCAGTATTTCCATAGCTGTCAATTTTACTAGAGAATATTTCACAAGTGTTACAAATTCACTAAAGCAATCCAACCCATACTTTTGAACATACATGTACATGTACAATGTAGTCTAACAATTCAATGTAATTCAGAGGCACCAGCAACAAGTACATGACTGTGCATTTCTACAAGCTATACTAAGATCCACTTTCCTCCGATTGGGCATATATACAGATTTTATATTTTAGTGTATTTTCAAATTTAAAGTACACTATTGTGTGTTGTTAAGTATCAAATATGTTTTGATGATCCTTCCAGGAATTGCTTCCTGATCTAAAAGATAACATTTCTTTCTCAGTTGCAAGTCCCAAGGCACGTTGAAGTAGCCTGTATAATGAGCAATCCCATGTTTCTGTTGTAACCAACCACACTATTCAAGTTTGGCATCCATGTACCTGATTCTGTGCATTGGTCACTGTAAACTAAATGACTTGTATGTGTGACAATAAATGATGACAGTGAAGGACAATAAAGCTCAGGTAGCAGCCTCGCCCTCCGGCTCCTCAGGTGGGGGAGGGGGGAGGATGTTGGGGAACCTGTGCTCCTCCTGAGGTGTCAGTTTGTCCTGATCTGCCAGCTGTGCCTCGATCTGAGCCAGTCGGTTGTACTTGGCCACTCTCTCCCCCCTCCCCAGCCCTCCAAACTTGGCAAACTTCACCTCCAGTCCAACAGCCTGCAATAAAAGGAAAGGAAGAAACTGGATCAATTTAGCAAAATGACATTCTGTACTCCCAGACTGCCATATGGTCATGAACAATTCTTCAGACTGCAAATGATGAAAACTAAAATGTGTTAATGTGCATTGTACAATCTATATTCTATACTATACAATAGTATGCAATATATACTGTACAATATAAACAAGGAGCTTCTATTGAAGAAAACCTACAAAAACCTGATGTTCTTTTCTTTTAGCCAGGAACAATTCTTTTTGCCTGTCTTACCAGATCTGCCAGTGTAGTGTCAGCTGTGTCACCTTGACAGGCAGCCAGCACCACCTCACTACCACCATCTGTACAGGGCAATACAGCACGTGGAGGTCAGTAGTAATACATCAACAGTACTGGTAGCAATTTGTTCATTTTAGTGGGTGATGCAAAAGGTACCGGTATTAAAAAAAACAACTCCTATATTGCTTTTTGATAATTGCCACTTTTTAAAATATTAATGAAAGATACTGACCTACGACAAGTTTGGCAGCATCCATGACATCGCTGACAGTGGTGAGGCTGTGTAAGGAGAAGACTGCTGCACTGCTCCTGGTCTCCTCCATGCCCTGCACCAGGAACTTCTCAGTCCGTGGGCACACCTGGTCACCCATCAGGTAACACTTCTCACTCACTGCCTCTGTCAGTTTCACCCACGCTGTCTTCTCCTGGGTAGGAAAAAAGGGTAATAGGACTTATTTCCAAGATCATCATTATCATATCTTGTCATGCCAGATTCCAAGATGAGCAGCAACTGGCTGGGATTGAAACATCCGACCATCTTGTCCAGAAGCAGGGTCACTAACCACTACACCACGATGCTACTCAAGTGGCGTAACCCTTGATATGCACTAGGCAAAGTCATTGTCAGCAACTAAACTTTATTCTTGAGGTATGAAGAATTGGGGCATTATGCTAATTTTTAGTTTACCATAATGTGTGATTCAGAATAAGATGGTCTTGTTCTTAGTAGTGCCAATGGTATTGCTGTTGTCACTAAAATCACCTGAGAGGTTGATATATATACATTTGTACATCTTTATCACTATGTGCTAATTATAAATATGCATCGCTGAGTCATAAGTAATAAAATCCTAGATCTGAACAACTGATGGATGCTACCCCAAACACCATTAAGCACTTGGAGATAAAGGACCACGGAGGAGACGTCCACTAATAGACTCTCCCAAATACTTACCATAAACCAGTGGTATTGTCCAGTGTGGGGGTGTACGGGTGTCTTATTACTGACACTTTACAGTGTAGGACAATACGTGATGACAACTGTCCCCTCCACCTATAGTGGGAGGATCCAGGTAGTTCCCACGGGAAAAGAAACTCTAAATGGGTCAGATGAGTGCTGATTTTGTGCACCTGGTCTTTCCTTGTTATTGTTGGACATTGCTGGGAACATTTTGAGAACTGCCCAGCCTTCCATGTCTAGTGTTACAGTACAAGCAGGGTGTTAACATGGGGACAAGTGACAGGTAACATAGCCAGGCTATTAACCCTGATGTTAGATTACAGCACTGATAACCTCCATGTACCCTATATAAGGCTGTACAATCTTGATTCTGTGGCTGATATCCAAGCATACATTAATTGCACTTGATTTTACCTGTTTCCTTTCTTTAAGAGGAAATTTTACTGGTCTTGCATTGACAGATGGACAATGTAGGACTGCAAATGGAGAACTTGCAGCACTGAGCCCTTCATAAAAGTAATGGCAGACCAGACAATGTGTCATAGTTGCATGGAAAAAATAAACATAAAGAGAAGCATCCAAAATTTTTGCCTACACATCATCACACGTACCTGCTTCCTGAGGGGGTCGATGAGTGCAATGACACCCGGGTAGCGGGTCAGGATGTCATTGTAGAAGTCCACCATATCGTCAGGGGTCTTCTGAGTTCCAGTCATCACCTCATACTTGCCCTTTTCCTACATGCCAATTAAGATGTTAGGAATTGTGCAACAATCTTGAAGCTGTGGAACAAATGATATTGATGAATCATAACAAATGGCTACTTTTGACGCCCACAAAGATGCTTTTGCAGATTGAAAACAATGAAACATCAGATGCCTATAGCAGCGGAATTCCTCACCAAGCACTCTAAGGATGAAAGTTAGCAGTTTTTCTTGACTCAAGAAAAGTGCTTGGTGAGGAATTCTTGAGCCTGAGAGTGTTTAGATTTATCTCACCATATGTCAAGCATGCACTTACCCTCCCCACCATCAGGAACCTGGCATCCTTAGTGGCAGTGGTGATGGTGGAAAGCAAATTTTTCATCACCTATAATATTCTTATCATGATATCATTGGTCTGCTTTTGTCCCATATCACATTGCTAGGTCACTATTTACTACAAGGATACATATAGCAACACATTTAATAGCCCACTCTATGGAATCTTGCAATATCCTCAATTGCGAGGTAAATTGAATCAACAGGTGGTTGTGAAAGACAATGAATGAAAACTGCCTGATCTGACAGGCTGTTTAAAGATCACAATGGAAGAGGGCTCAATTTTTCCCTTTCTCCCTGCACATGTTTTAACCTTTTCCCTGATGAAGGCCTAGTAATACATCTCAATTTCTACAGCTTGCAGTGGAGGTTAGCAGGAGGGGTGAACTAGTTTTATATTGTGACCTCACCAGTTCGAACATCTCGTGTGCAGCACAGTTGATGGCCATGTGGACATCCTCGCCCGCCTGCAGCTCCAGCGCAGCCAGCGCCTCCTGCACCAGGTCCAGCGGCTGTTCCAGCTTGTCATACTGCGGGCAGTACGCACCCAGGTCTGTCGTGTTCCTCGCTGTCGGCTGGGGGGGGGGGCAGCATGGGATTACAAAAACGTTTTATACCATTTTCACACCGGATGGAGTTAAATGTTTCCTCAAAGGGAGTATAAACTTTCCTATTGCTGTTTTATACTGGTTTGTAGGGCATTTTTTGGTTGGCTATACCCAATATTTAGCCTGTTCAGAGGGATCTCTTTCCAAGACTCAAAGGCAGAAGTATCCATGACAGATATGCAGACACCTGTAGTTGATGGACCAGGTGCTACATGTAAGTGACTGTGACTAATGCTACTCTAGCAGCCATTTCTCAGAACAGGTGAATGGTTTATGCCTTCAGGATGGATTTCACTAACTATTGCTTAGTTGCTGGAACACCTGTCGAGGAAAAATGTCGTCTGGAGTAAGATATTCCCAAAGGAGTAATGGCGATAATGTACATAACAGAACTACTGACACCCATCCTTGTTGCTGTTAGAGATTGTTACATGGTTGTTGTAGGAGCTTCAGCGTGTATGACTTCTCAGTCATTTCTTCGAACAGTCCAGGATGTTCTTACGCCTCATTTCCAAGGAATTGTGTTTTCTTAAATCAGGTGTTTATTGGGTTCTAATGACCCAACAAAAGGTGACTGCCCATAAGTTTAATGATGGATGACAATAAACAACCTTTTTGTGTAAGGAGTTGCTTGAAGTTCATACTTATCACCTAAAAAGCATCCTTTAATGTTATTCCAAATAATGACACCCTTTTTTAAAACTTTATTGTTTTGCAAGGCCTAGTGCCGACACTTTGTTTTAGTGCAGATTAATTTGGTGTTACTCTAACACATCCGCTTCCTCTAAATCATATTTGCTTTGTCCCCTGCTGTTTTGCTTTCTTACCAAACGTGTGTCCGGCACACGAAGGAGACGTTTTCCTGTTTAGATTTGGTTGGATTGAAGACAAAGCAAAACTGTATTCCTCCCATGACTCACTGTCAACAACGTTCAAAGTACTGCTGTAACATGAAAATACATCCGGAGCACTAGGGTAGGGCAGGAAGGCATCATGCAGGTACTTTACAGCTTGAATTGTGCAATTGTCCTCAGTAGGAAGTTTTATATTTCAGGTAAAATACTGACTGCATCAACATCCTACAGCATTGGTGAAAAACTAAAATAATACAGATTAGGAAATGTACTAGGCTTTTTACTCTGTTGCATGTTCTCCTTCTCTATAAATCAAGTTAAAACCTTTTCCAACTTGCTTCTTTTTTTTCTATGTCCAGTATATTAATCTAGTATCATGACCATATGTTACCTTGCCGGCACACTTTTCATGTAGCAAATAGTGAAGAAAAACATGCGACATAAAGTGTGATTTCCTGGCTATTGAGCATCGACCAGCCTGGCTGACAGGTAGGCAGTGTTTGAGTCCTACCTAGGGTAACCTGATAGTCTACTGCGGTAGGCACAAACAATGCTTACGTAAACATACACACAAAACCTGCCATGGGCATTGTGGCGACGCTCGCACTGTCAAAACTTTCAAACAGAAGTATTGGTCACGAGGCGTGTGCCTGATGTGAACGTCGTCCGGAGTTGTACAGACCTCCTACAGTGACTGAACGCTCTTTACTGTTATTGTTGATATCATCCTTAAGAGAAAAAAAGGCTGCTCTTTTTTTCATGGCCACCTGCTGACACCTTTACCCCTTCACTGTTTTCAAAGCCGCCGGTGTAACAAAATGGAGGTGAACTTTTCCTGACCTGAACTTCATACTGTAGACCCATTAGGGTGCACGTTCCCTCTCATTCCTGCAGTATTGAGTTTCGCTCTCACATATCTAGCTACGCCGATACTGTTAAAGTTTCTGTCCGTCGGAAGGCTCAGTCAAGGATTATTATCCTTTGAGGACGTTGACTGGTCAGGGTTGTCATGAAAAAACACAAGTCGCAGCCAGGCAAGGCTAAACAGTTACTTTTCTGGCGACGCCCGACTGGCGACCAACACGTGGCTACCTCTATGCCATGCAAGCTTGTCCGCAGCTTCCTAGAAGCCTTGGGGTAGTTACATAATGACTTCTATAGCAGTGGAATTTTTTTCCCTGTACATTCTCCAATTAGATTCTACTTTTTTCGTCTGATGCTCCGTTCAACTCGTTTACATGAAATTACATATGATATTATGTAAAAGTCTAGTACCATAAAAAAGAATTTTGCAAAAAAAATATCCAGTATCGATATTGCATTGATGACCGTTAGACATCCAGGTAATTAAGGTACGCCAAAAAAACAATTACTCAAGCACCTGGATATGATTTTGGTAACGGTCAGACGTTTCAGGTACTAGTACTAAGTAGCATCCACTACCTTTCGTCAGTGGCACTAAGAGACTGCAATTCTCCTGCAGTCTTGAAGTGTCATTGGCATATGTAACACTTCATTGAACGTCCAATACTAATATGTATGCTTCTGCCTCACTTTGTCTAATGAACATTATCACATTCCAAAAAACACAAGGACAGGCAACAAGCAAAACTAAAACTTTCTTTGAAGAAATATGTAACAACTTTTTTTTGAACAGACATTCCTTATTGTAATAGTACACATCCTGATGACAATTGAGATCAGTTGCTCTTTCTCATGATGACATCTTCTGGGAAGTGTATTGCTATATTGGTCCTGACCTGTTTTGTGCCCATGTCTGTCATCACTGATCTACCGGTTCTTTCTGTACCAGTGCCCCATTGAAACCTACAATAACCTCTTCTTTGTAAGGTTACAATAACAAATATACCATCACGTACCATATTGTGGTATTGCTACAAATGGCTAGGTTTCTCTGCATGGGGCAGAAAAGACCATGTCAAGCAATGTTACCAGAGAAACTACCACACAATAAATAGAAACTGTCCAACCATGTTTTCCTCTTGCCCCTGCCAGATTCTTGAGGACCGCAATGGAGATGGATTGATAAAAGTACAAGAGCGTAAAGAAATTGTAATAAAAGGTAGCACTTAGGACATTTGAGAACAAGTGTAATTTGTAAGGACTCACATCTATGCTGACTTTCATTCGCATTGACCCAGAGGATGTGTCAAGGGGCAGACGTTATCGCTACTTGCTTTGGCATAATGTCGTCATAGCAACGGGTTGTGCTGCAAACCGTACCGTTCCCAGCTTTAACATGCACCTGCTGGACATTGTGTCGCCCAAACAATCATCAACAAAAGCTGACAGGCGCAAAAGAAACGGCTGCCACCGTTGGCTACTGGATAACAAATGGCACAGGGGGAACCCAAACCTCCTGGGAAGCCCAACTTTCAAACAATCACAGCGATAATGTGTCCACTTGAAAAGCCACTATCTTTCATCATCAGTAAATAGCCAATAATTCATGGGTATTATTTCTTCATGAGAGCTTCTCGAGGAGAATTTCTTTCTCCCCATTTTCCATCAAAGGGTTAAGGTTTCTCTCTGTAAAACCTGACAGAGCAGAAATGATACTAGGTAAATACCAGGCACAAAGGAAAACTCAGCAGCGGTGTAAAACATGGCGGACTGGCCACTTGAAAGTTAGAAACAACACAATGATTTGATCTCTATCTCAAGATGCGAGAACCCCTAAAGACTCTGTAAGCATGGAAAAGTGTGTAGAACATTGCATTCCTTTGGAGATGAGCCAGTGCCAAGGCCATTGGCCCCACATTTCTGTCTCCAGCAGGTTCTATGCAAACATTGCACTGATTGGCTAAGCTCTTAATGACATCTTCAAGCAGGAAGCTGATTGGTCGACATGTGGATCTCACCAATGGAGCAGGATACCCATTTGTTTTATGCAAATGAGGAGGTGGGCACACATAAAAATCTGGGGTTCAGAGACAGGTTCGTGAGTGCTCCTTACGACTTCAACAAGGAAACTTCCCTCTCCAGTCTGGTGAGACATTGCCCAGTAAAGCGAGCCTGGTATAGCGACAGGGATCTTACATCAAGACTCAGGTAGGTTAGAAATATCAACCACCCCTCGTCTTTCTGCTAGGAAAGTTTCATAGCTAGTTTTACTTACAACATTAAGCATGCCTTTTTAAAAGCTGCTAACTGTGATCAATCAATTTTCTTGTCAACAACATGCACAAACACTGAGAAAAGTCCTGTATTTTTTTCAGAGGACACACGACACCACAGTTGGTAACTGAAAGTTTAACCTCCAGAAGAAAAAGGTAGGAATTGAACTGTGATATATTTTTACATTTACTCTGTACTCTGTACTCAACAGCCAAACTATACCAAGAACATTGACACAATGAAATAGGACTGCAGAATCTGCTCCATTATCTTTGTTGCAATTCTGACTTAAGTGTTCTATCTTCTAAAATGCCTAAGGTGTAGACAGAGCACTTGTCTATACTCCTAAACTGCTGTTGATGACCCCTAATCATATTCACTGGGGACCCAAGAAGTAAGACTTGCAATAAAGCCTCCAAAATTCCACAGAAATGAGCTAAAATACATACAAATCTATAAAATACTTTCAACAACAACGTATCCCTCCAGCTTGCGAGTACAGCAGTGTAACAGGAAGATCACTTTATTTTTAGGCCCTGACTCTGTTTCCTCACAGCCACGTGTGATCAAGTTGTGTGTATATTACAGAGACGGGCTAGGTCACTAAAGTCAAGATGTGTATTTGTACAGCAGAGAGGGACAGACTGAGTCAGGCTTAGGGTAATGCTGTAGAGATGTACAACCTGCCAATGAGGACCCAAGGGTAGTAGCATAGTTGGCTTGAAGCAAATCCTCAGTGCTAAATGTGTAGAAGGTATCGTGATCCAGTGTTAGTTTACAGAAAGCCATTCCCCCACTTGTCATAACAAGAAGGGCAGATGCTATATACTGAGCTAATACAGGTGCAGGGTTCAATATGAGCTCTTAATTCTCTCGCTGCTTCTGGAACGAAGGCCTTTAGCTTTTCTTGGAAAGAGGAAGTTTCGAAAAACACATGATCCAGTTAAGGATCTACGATTTTGCCATGATTATAATTTACTTTACTCAGTATCAAATACATAACCACAAGTTTTAAACAGAACTTCTTTAAGGTGAGTTTTCTCAGTAGCTTGGATATCCATTTTCACCTGTTTCGTGCGAAGCACTAAATAATCTCAACACAGGAAGTTTACAAACTAATGGGTAATAAGAATGCATAAGAATGTTTCATGCCTTCTGACATACAATACCTGTTATGTTTAGACAAGCTGAGCAGTGAAAGGAGGAGAAAACTGTTAGGTATTTCACAGGAAACCCACAGAATCCAAACTTCCTCCAATTCATAACCAAGAACTTCCTCTGGCATTGCCAAGGCTCTGGAAAGCCAGAAAACCTTACATTCCTTGCAAACTCTGCTTAGAATGTCTAGCAATCAAAGACTGGGCTAAGAGTAAGACAAAGCAACTACTCCCTGGGTTAAGAAATTGCAGGGGCTTTTATACAAAGCAGTTTTACATTGAACAGGCAGCATCTGATGCTGACTCTTCCAATGCTACCACTGTAGACATGAGAAGTTATTGTAAGAATACTTTGGGGCTACCTCACTTCCCAAATCTGTATTGATAACCTGCAGCACAAAGGTTACTAGGGAAATACGAAAAAATGCAAGATTACTGGGTTTCAGAAAATGTTAGCTTTTTGTATTTTAGGCTGAGACTTCCATGGAAGTTCAATGAGAAGTAGTACTTTAACATGCAAATTACAAAGACATGCCAATCTCCCAAAATCTCCCAAATATAAATGACATCTCTATGTGCACAGAACAATTGACATCTCCCCCTCTCGCTTTGATACAGTAACTCTGTTTATAACACTCAAGACTTTGTTTTGACAACCTCACCTGTTTTGAAACAGGAGGACCAAAATACCCATTTCCCCCTCCCACTGAACTGTGAAAACCTAGCCCTGACCCTTGCTCTAACTGACACCAAACACAAAGACAACTCTTGTAGGGTTGTATCTAGATTGCAAACTGACCCCACGCCTCACCAAGCCTGATACTCCCTCCTTAAACTCATGTATCAAGAAAGCTCTTCAGCCTCCTGTGGGAAAATAGGTTAAGATTGACACGAGCCTATGGTGTTCCTTTGTTGTAGCAAGCTTACATATCATTGTAACCTGTTGCTCATTGCAGAAATAAAGCAAAAGGTGGGGCGGTCAGAGTAGGTGCAACAAAACACTTTAATCCTCGGAGGGTCAGAGGAGGGGACAGCTTCTGCAGTATAGGGCCCGGCCTTCAGTATTGTCAAACTCTTTTGTCAACAACCCTTGCAATCAAAATACTAGATTCATTTCACCTATAAGCACCAATCATATACAGATATAAGTTTATAGGAAATGGAGAACTGATTTATCATTTATAGAATTATTTTACCTTAGGGAGCTTACTTTGGGTATGCTGAAGAATCACACTGTCATCAAACTTTGATCATCAGAAATCCTAGCCTGGGTACCATCCCCAGTAGTATATTCGCAAACTCTATAACTGGGTCTGGACTTGATCACATATAAAACGATTGGTCATGACGTCACGTAATGAGCTAGCCCGAGCAGCGGGGCTTCATTTGATTGGCTGAGCCTCAGAGACGACGGCCAATGGCGCGCCTGCATTATTCAAGTGATGTTTGTTGTTTTGTAAACACAGATCTTCGCGCGAGTGTTCCTTTTCTCGGTGCGTTCTTTTTTTTACCGGTAGGACGCCCAAAACATCACGAACGAAATTATTCAATGCATCTTTTTGCTCATTTTTGAGCGACGATATTCCGTCTAAATCGTCCAAAACGGACGTGATTGCGACGTCAACATCAACCTCCGTGAGCTGAGCGGCTTGTGCCTGAGCCATGTTGATGATTTATCGCGGAAAGACTGACTACGGCTATATCATGTGCGCTTTAGCGTTCGGTTCGCCGTCGGACATGTTGATGATAAGGCGTTCGGACGTTCGAACGGACGCTAACGTCGCCGTTCGGACGTCTTACCTAATATGTACATACCCCAAAAAGGGCTTAGACGAGTAGGACCAATCAGCGCGCTCGTTCAAAATCTGAACGAATATTTAGACTCCAGACGCTACATATGTGTGCAAGTCCAGACCCATTTATAGAGTTTGCGAATATACTACTGGGGATGGCACCCAGGCTACAGAAATCCCACATAGAACTGCAATTTAACAATCATTAGTGGTTTTCCTTTTTTTGCCAGCTCTGATCAAGAGTACTTCTGAGGACATTTCTGAGACGTTCAACCAAAAAGAAGACCTGCTAAACAGTGTCAGCAGAACATCTGATGGCAATGGTTAAGGAGTTCAACATGCGTTACGTGTTCCTGCTCGTATCCTGCCTCCTGCTGCAGCATCTTGCCACAGTCACCTCCTGCCCAACAAGCCCGGCATGCTCCTGCGATGGCACAGATGTCAACTGCAACAGTCTCCAGTTGAACGTCATTCCGACCAACATACCCACCGATACCACTGCTTTAAGTCTTTCCCAAAACCAGATTGCCGCTTTCTTTGTGGACATCTTCTGTTCCTTTGACAGTCTACAGACTCTTGACTTATCCTACAACCATCTGCTGACTCTAGAAGAGGCAGCATTTTGCAGGCTGTCCACCATAGTGACTCTTGACCTCTCACATAACAACCTACACGACATTCATGAATCCACCTTTGATGGCCTCTCATCTGTTCAAACTCTGAGACTCTCATACAACAACTTGAGGAATTTACCCAATGGCTCATTCTCTGACTTGGCAGGTCTGAAAACAATTGACTTGTCTCATAACTCTCTGACAGAGCTGCCTGAAAATATCTTCCTCTCCAACGATCTCAACAACCTGGACCTTTCCTACAATTACCTAACTTCCTTCCCCCTCTCTCAGGCATTGCCACTAGATAAAAGCTTTGCAAGTGTCTTCAACTATCAACTCAAAATTGACTCCAACAGGATCACGACCTTCCCTTCTTCTGCCTCTGCTCATTTTGAATACTACGTGTGGGCAACAGTAACCATGGCGGACAATGCCATCAGTTGTGACTGCGAACTACTGCCATTTGCAAACATGCACAAGGCGGGCATCTACAGTCCATTTGATTGGCCAGTCTACCTGGCATGTGGCAGTCCTGATTGGCTACAGGGACAACAGATCTACTACCTGGACACTGCAAAACTGACCTGTATTGCCCCAAACATCACACGCACTGCTCAGGACCAGGATGTGAACGTGGTTCAGGGAAACAGCACAATATTAAGCTGTGAGGCAACTGGTCTACCAAACCCAACAATCGTGTGGACACTGCCAAACGGTGACACTGTAGATTCTTCCACAGAGGGAAACACCAAATTCACCCTATCAGAGTCTGGTGCATTATACATTGCGAACACTGAACCGGGTGATGAAGGCAGCTACAAGTGTGAAGCAGAGAATACTTATGGATCTGTTGCTATTTACCACAATGTTACTGTAATGAAAAGACTGATGAGTGAGACAGTGGACACTAGTACACAGAACACACTGCTGTCTTCAACACAGGCAATGACATCACCTGTGAATGAGTCAGAAAATAGCATCTGGAATAGTTTCATCCCAGATGAAGCCGTGCCAATCACTGTCATTGTGTCAACCATGGTTGGAAGTGTTTTGGTCATTGGTGCCAGCATAGCAGGAGTTAATGTTTGTATTGCAAAGTGTACAGCTGCCAAAGCAACACAAGTGGTTCCCATTTAGATACCATTTGCAACATAACATGTAAGTTTTTCTTGTCTTCACATTAACTTGGGTGATCCAAGTGAGTTTTTGTAAAAATGACATGTTTTATGATTATCAGTTGTAAGTATTATGAAGTACTATTAATAGTGTAAAGTATAGAAATGTTTGGTCAACATCTGGGATATTTAGCTTTGAGTATAAAGCAGTACTGTACTGTACTGTAAGATCTGGACATATTTGGTCTGCATGTATATAACTATAGGATGGACCTGCTGAGTTATACTTATAAGAGACATGACGACACTCACCCCTGATTTTGCTGCCAGCGCTTTTCCCACCTGGTTGTGGATGTTGGTCAGCATTCTCATGGCCTAAGAGTGGAGAAGATGATTGTCTTAAAATTAAACCACAAACAAATTTGTGTGGAATTTCTCTGAAGGTATACTGGTTGTATGTATTACATGTGCATGTGTACATGACAATAATCTATTGCAGATTTGATACTCATCTACATTCTTGGTACTGTATAAGACTGGTGTGTGTATATACTTGTACAGCTTCTAATGTTCTCTATCTGTAAATATGATGATGATGAGGTATACATTGAATATATGAACCTGTAACAACACCGTGTTGTTCCTGGTTTTGTTTGCTTCTAAGGAAGTAAATAAGTGTGAAAAAAGGAGGAAGGGTGGAAGGAAGAAAAAGAAGGAGAGAGGAATACAAGGGATAACAAACAGTATCAGGACACTAAAAGACAAGATATTGGGGCAAACTCTCTTTTCCTTACATTTTCAATAATTCCAAATAAAGCAGAAAACAGCCAATGTCAAATACCTCTTTAAATGGCAGTCCTGGTTTTGGCATGATGAGCAGTTCTTTGATACAGTTCAGCTTGCCTGGTCCAGCCTTGCCACCGTGATACACACACACCATTGGCAGGGGGAGTCTCAGCTTGCTAGGCACCTGCAAAAGTAGTGATAAACAAAAAAGGTTTAAACAAGATTCAAAGCAAAGAAATTCTAGACTGTACAAGATGTTTCAATCTGGAACCAATTATATTCAATTCAATGAATAGACAAGCCAATGTAACCAGTTCCCTATACTTAACATTCAAAAGCCCTGCCTTAATTAACTGCATGGTAGCCTTGGCCCTACTTTTGAGAGGGTCAATAGCATCATAAATAGACCTGGACAACATAAAACAAAACTCCCATTCTGATTCATACCAGATACATGTAATTATAATGCCTGTTAGCCTTGGCATAGTCTGTCTCTACCAAGGTCAATAACACATTGAATAAACCTAATATAGATATAAGTGGTTACCTCTCCGGTCCTGAGTGCTGCTACATGTGAGTACAGGGGCTGCCTGCTAGCCTGGGCCCCAGCCTCCAGTAGGGCCAGCGATGCTGCACACACAGCCTGGATACCACGAGGAAGCTCCTCCCTGTAAGCAAAAGTGCGCATTGGACATTTTGTGCATCAAGGAGAAGGTTAATTGCGAAGTCATTAGTGCAGAATTACTGAGAAATCAGACCCAGCACTGCTAGAAAAAAAGTGACATCTCGATCCAAAATCTGGTAACCTACCTATAGCTACTTATTCACTGACAGTGACACCACTAAAATTAGCAGGATGCTGCATAAGCATGACAAAGTTACAGAATCATGACAAAATTTGAGAAATTTCTTAATTACTTAGGTTGTGGTGGTAGAATGACACTTGTTGCACTGCCTTTTCCCTTCTTCCCCTTGCCGCCCTTTTCTGAAGGTGCTTTGGGTGTCGGTGCTCTGGGAGACTCCTCCTCCTCCTTTGCTTTCTTAGCTTTCAGCTCCTCTTCAAACTGTTCAAGAATCTTTGCTATGAAACTCCTGCAAAAAATGTCCAAGAATGTTTTGGATATCGTAATACATTTTTAAAAAGCAGGTTGAAATACTTTAAAAAGAGTAGAACAATATTCCCACATACTTCACTCTCTGGTCTCCTTCCCTCTGATTGGCTACCTCTGTACCAGACAGGGCTTCTGTGATTGGCCCAGCAAGGTACTCCATGGCAACCTTTAATGACTCCGCCTTCTCTGCCTCCTCTTCCTCTGTAACAGTTGTGTCCCAGTTGGTGGTGGGAACAGTAACTGTGCAGAGTACCTGAAAAAGGTACATGTTTGCTAAGACACAGCAGAACTTATTGAATTTTTAATTTTTTTTTAAACTGTGACATAATCATTGAAATATGAAGTTGAACAATGTGCAATCTCAATCATATTTAGTAAGTCCAAGTAAAACCCTCATCCATTTAGTTTTGGGTTTGCAACATTTTCAAAATACATGTATCATCAAAGGCAGATTTGAACAGATAACATGTAGAGTGTACATGTACATCCTCAAACCTTACTTTGTCTATATTGTTGACCACTCCATGGATTTCTGCCTGTATGGTAGGTTGTCCCCTACAGTCTGCTGCCTCTTGAACAGTGACCTGGCTGACTGTTGGTGGTTTAGCATACTGTTGGAAATATTCAGCCTGCAAAGAGTGTATGTTTAATAAATCAATGTGTCAGTCAGTTTGTCCCAAGCTAGGACATATATTGAACTTCCAAATTACAAAACAGCCTGGCTTACCATTAAAATTATTAACCATTGACTTTTCAGTGCCTCTAATTTGACTTAAGCAAATAATAGTGAGATCAGTCAATGTCAATGAATGTCAATGAACTTTCACACAACCAAAAACCCTTTCAAGGCGAACTCACTAGATGGCCATAGATGTCCTCTGGGTTCTCATAGAACATGTCGTTGAGAACCTGTTCCATGCGCTGTGGCACGTGGTTGTCCTGGTAGAACTTGACGGCCTGCTGCTTCAGTTCGTACAGTTCCCGCGCCTCCCGTGCTGAGCTGGATGTCGTGGTCCCGCCCAGGCGGCTCGTGGCGGCTGATGTCATTGTAGCTTATGGCACTGAGGTGGAAGAAAATAGACGCTCAGACATGTACTTTTAAGTCTTAGAATTTCTTTGTGCTTATATTAGTTCAACCAAAACTCATTCGCTTCAATTTTGGTAGGGATATCCTTATGAACATCAAAATCAAACAATTATACTAAAGCATTGTTGATACGTTTGATTTAATTTCGAGTAAGTATATTGATGGGAAGGTAATCTGAGTTATGTGATTCAGAGTTAAAAGTAAAAATTATTACAATCATGAAATGTGAATTCAAAATCTTACTATCTGACTTTATAGTAGAGTTTTGGACACAACCGTGATTTAAGACATACAAATTAGCATACTTGGCATCATCATAACTAAGCTCAGGTCCTTCCACTATCATAACACACATACCAAGAAGGTTTAAACGTCCTTCCACCTACGTAGTCGTTGGGATGGGCCCCCCCATCCCAAAGACTGTTGGGTTGGGTTGGGGGGGGGGCACAAATGGTATAAATTACTCGTACTCACCGTACGCGTCCTTGGGTCAAGTATATGACGGCTGGTGTATTTCAAGCCTTCCACCAATACGACACTTTATAAATTGCGAGTAATTGAACCCACTGACCGTCTATAAATATAAAGAAAAACTGGTTTGAATGTGACAACTGCAATTTTTTTTCAAACTAGTCCGCCATCTTGTTTTGGTTGCCATGAACGCGGATCGAGTTTCAAGGTCAGAGGTCAACACTATCGTTTTAACCCAATTTAACCTTCAAGACAGCAATTCTGCCGATTTTGTGTACATCCATCGCCAAAGTGTCTCCTTAGTTTTTATATGACAACATTCTTTGGTGTAAAAAGGCGCAGAAATGACTGAAACCTTTAACCGGAAGTGAGCGAGGTTGCCGTGGGCATTGACATGCAAATCAACAAGTTGCTTTGGCTTCGGCAAACAAACTTCTGTAGTCAGGGTGAGCTCGGAACTTTCTGTGCCAGTTCAGTTGGTTTGTCCTCAGTTTTCTGACTTAAACGGGATGTAATGAGTGTTTACTCCTGCAAGAATATCTTGTAAGCCGCGATATCGGGATGGCCAGTGAAGGACAGACTCTAGGGGACCGGAGGATGAGCGCGGTCGGGGCGGGGAGGGCGGTGTTGCCGAGGCGGCGTACCCGGCGTGTCGTTGCCGTCAGCAAGAAGAAAATCGTGGAGGACGAGTTCATGGCAGCCGCGATCGGCGACGTCAAGTGGTTGGAGCAAAGTCTGAGGGATGGGAGATCTACCACGGCTATGGACAAAAACGTAAGGCAGTTATACTAATGCCTCTAAGTATCCTCTAACAGGTGGGCAGGTAACAGGTGTACATATGGGGGGGGGGTACTTAACATTTCATGTACATTTTGTACATTGTATATATCGTTATACACATGGGACCAGCCGTGATTTTCCCCAACACTCAGTTATCTCCCAGGAGTTCAGCCTTTGTCACCAATGGTGGCTGGATGTAAAAAACCTGCAAGGTAAAACTAATGACTGGCACCCTTATACTTTCAGTACATAAAGACATTACATACAGTCATGAAAAATGTAAATTGAGAATCAATCTGTAGCTGTTGAGATTAAAGGTATTCCCATTTAGTCCAAATTCCCACAAATGACCCAAGTCCCCATGGGGATTTTATTGACAAGTATTGGAATGAATTGCATTTCATCACTGGGAAGTCACTTCAACCAATTATCTACTATCCCATTGTCCCACATTTGTTATTTTGCTTGAAACTTTTCCCAACACCATTGCAGTATTGACTACCAACATGGAAAGATGCCATATTCGCTAATGTGGAACGGGATGATTTTCAACCTGTTGTCATCTCAAATAGTTCTTCTTTTGCCCCTGAACAGGGTCTTGCAACCATCCATCTAGCTGCCCTGCATGGCCGCCTGGAGTGCCTGAAGCTCCTGGTGGAGAAGTACAAGGTGGACGTGGACTTCCCCAGCAGTACCGGCTGGCGGGCAGTTCATCTGGTCATCAACAAGGAGACAGGGAAGAGGGCGCACAAATGTCTGCAGTATCTTCTAGAGAAGGGAGCTGACCCTTCTGCGTGAGTACCACATACAATGCTTTCCTTCAATTGAGGATGACAAAAGTAGAGAGACCACCCTTTTTATATACAAAATTCAGCTCAGGAAACAGAATTATCTCAGTCCCTTCAGTGTCCCATCAGCAGTCTGTATGATAATAAGATCAAGGAACTATCGGTAAATTCTTATTAACTTCTGCAATCAATAACTTATAATCATTATGTAACATCCTTGGTTCAATAGGGCTAATGTCCATTTATTAGAAGACATTGACTTCTACTCAAAGTTGCCATAACTTCCCAGGGACAAGAAAATGGATTGCTATGATTGACCCAAAGTGACAATGTTGCTTGTTCCTTTTCAGCATGAATGATGACAGCCTGACACCTGTCCATCAGGCGGCCAGTGAGGGGCTGGTCGACTGCCTTCAGCTGCTCATCGATTGTAGGGGAGTGGTTGATGTCATAGATGTCAGGGGTCATCGACCTATTGACCTTGCCAAATTGTGGGGTCACAGGAAATGTGCAAGGTAAGGCTACGTCATGTTAGCTGCATGGTTCATAGACTCAAGAGACAGTAAAAAGTTTGGAGGATGAGAAGATGAAAGTTGGAAAGGCTAGTTGTGATGAATATAAGTTCTTTTGAGAGTTGGCACAATGTATATTACTAACCAGTAGAAATAAAATGATGAAAATGTCAGCAGTTTAGAGGTTGATCAATGTGAAACCTCCATTGACAGTAATCTTCTCTTTCAGAATGCTTGCATCTGTCATGTGGTCCCAAGAGAAAGAGTTCTTTGCCAAGGAGATGAGGCAACTTGGCCAGGTCACAGCCAAGTACTGGGACTTTGAACGGGACACAGCAGAGACGAAACGTGCTGAGCAGGACTTCTACGGACAGGTTGCATTTGGTAATTGGATAGATGATAAAGGTCTCCCTGCAAAACTCAAGCAGATAGACTTCCTCTCGCGCCCAGAGCAGTTCCCTGCAAAGCCCAGCACCACAAAGTCTAAAACAAGCACACGGTCTGGAGAGGGCACTACCACTGGCTCTGGACTGTATAGACCTAACAGCAAACTAGCAGCACCCACAGTGTCTAGTGTCAAGAAAGAGGATGTCCTTAGGGGTATTCAGACCACCACTCAAAAGTTTCCAGTAAGAGAACAGGGGCTGAGACCCCCTACCCAGCCTCCACCAGAGATCGTAGAACACCCAGCATCTCCTTCAAAATCCCCTGATTCACCCAGAAAGGACATGAAGGCAAACCACACAAAGGAATGGAAACAATTCTTTACAAACATAGAGTCCGAGCCCAAAACTGACATCTTCCGTCCACACGAGGTGCGCAGAAGTGTAGAACCAGAGGACAACAACCCTTTCGAAGGACTCCGGCGCACCAAATCTCAACCGATCACAAGCCATTTGGGGTATGATCTTAAGGAGATTGAGAGACCAGTAACGTCCGGTGGCTTGCGCATGCCAGTGTTGCCAGAAGAGGTCATCAGGCGAGGCTTGTCACGACAGCGGCTGCCGCACGAGCGGATCAAGATGCCACAAGAGTTCAAGTGTGTGAATATCATCGACGTCCAACAGAAGAGGCTCCCGGATCCTGAGGTACGACAGGGCGAGGCAGCCATGCATCTGGCCCAGACACTGGAGTCCAACTTGTTCCAGCTGGCTGTCGGAGACAATGCATGTAGGATGAGCACTGGCAACTCCTCAACAGCGACCTCTAGCACCGACATCCAGTACTCCAGGGAGAGGGTGATGAACACAATGAAGAGGCTGGAGAAGCCCAAGCCCTTCCCTGCAATGCCAGGGCCTGACTATGTGCTGAACCTGAGTGGAACAATGGGGGTGTAGCCTAAGGTATCAGTGGAAGTCAGGATTTTTTAGCAACACCTCAGGGGCAGAGATCTAAATTTCATCTTTGCTACTTCTGTGATTATAGAACCAGAGGTGATGATGTTAATTTTCCCCCTTCAACTTCTGAAGTTTGAATTTGAGATGTATCATCTTGCAAAAACAGTTCAAATTTGTGAAGAGAGGCAGGGAACTTGGAGGAAGTAGGATGTTTATCATGTATATTTTTCAAGAAAGGCAGTATTAGCTGTCAATAACATAGGAAGAATTCTTTGTACAGCAGTTCATGGAAGCAATGATGTACTGTTCTGTTATTTGGATTACTTCCACCTTTAAACACATGTACCTTGTACTGTATTGTGTTATTCTTTTGTAACAATGCTGTTACAAGAAGGTCAGTATGTTTATTTTACTAATGATAGTCATTCAAGAACTTGTTATGGGAATCCTGACAAGTTGCCTTTAACATTCTATGAAATGTAGCAGTTCTGTGAAAGATTATATAAATGGAATATTTAACTTAATGTTAACCTTCAGATGTTTATCATAGTTATTAATTTCCTAAAGTAAGATAAACCTGAGAGCTGAACTTGTCAGGTAAATTATCTTTCGTGATACATATTGCATTGTTTGCTGCTGCTATTTTCAACAGTTACTATAGTTGTAATCTAAATGGTTCAGAAGAATGAAAATTTAACCCAAATTTTTTTGCCTGTTGTCTCATTATGTTGCAAGTTTTTAAACTTACAAAGACTTTGTAGCATGATTTACCAGCTGTAGTTACAGCAAAACATCGTAACATAGTGGGTAACTCAGCAAAGTAGGGTGGGAATATGAAGGTTTTGCTGAACTTATTGCAAGGTATGGAAAATAAAACCTTTAATGTAAGCATTTTTTTAACTGTTCAAACCCTAAAACTTGGAGTACCATTTCTGACATCGACAATCAATTGCATCAGTTCATCTTGTCAATGGGAATATGTTAATACCAAGAACTCTAAAATCGTCAAAAGTCATTCCTGATATGTTTTAACTGTGTATTGTGATCTATTCCTTTTTCATACCATGAAGTTGCCCCAAAGGCTTAAGATTTTACATTTAGATTTGCAACTCTCTCTTTTCAATCACCAATAGTGGGCGCTCAGTACACCAAGACAAGACCTCGGATTAAGAAACCGATCTGCGGCGTCTATAGATCTAGTATTCACCATCCTTCCAAGTCTTGCGAAGCCTCGGTGATTTGGCAGGCTTTCCAACCAAATCTCGACTGGTGTGGATTTTAGTGAGTCTCTAAATCTTCTTATGATATACATGTTGTCGTCCTATAGGATTTATGTCTATTTTCTCTGCCTGTGGGGAGAAATATATGTTTTAATCAGACTAGTCTGAGTTGATCGAAGAGTAATACAGACACAGAAGCATGATGAGCCCCGGGCCTTTTCCGTGAGTGATCTGTGCCGTTGGAATAAATACTCCTGTTTATCTAGCTCGACCCTCCATCCCCGGACTCACTAACTTGTCTCCGTCAGGACCGACTGGCCAATAGGTGCGGCACGTTACAGACACGTCCCGGGCCCCGCGGAAACCACGGCACCAGGAATATCGACAATTCCCTCCCCTCATTACAGAACAGACTCCACAAATACCGCCTCCCACAGCCGGCTCCACGGTACGGAGAGATCGGGGTCCCCCGGGACACGCCGGGATTGGGGCTGACCACAGATCACCCTGCAAGTGGCTTTTGGCATTAGTACGTAATCCTCAGTAATAACTCGCTGTAATAGTTGCTAATGGGACAGAGGAGTGAACCAGAGTTGTCTGGAAGTTTGCGAAGTCAGTGGGTGAAGTTGAGTGGTGGTTATTAGAAAATAGGGAGAATGACTTTCGACATTTCGAAAAGTACTCTAAGTGTAACTAGTACTTTTTGTATTAGCACATTGTAGTTGCCAATGTACAAGATTACCGTGAGTACTAGATGCTGGTACAATGTGAATAGACTATATTCTACATACGATTAGAAGTAACAAGAATCGGGTCTAATGACAGTAATGTTTGACAATTGCTAAAAGAGAGATACGGTGACAGCAACCATTTACACAATTGCAATATTTCTTTGATAGTCACAAATCAGGGATTTCACTCGATTTCATCGTCAGACGTACTTTAAAGTTCCTGTTAGGCCTAATAGCCTTTGGCGAATTTCTTGAAACAGACACCATATCATATTTGTAATAAAAGCGGGCTTTTCTGAAAAATTTAGACGAATTGCCATTGTTATATAGTCCTTTCCGTAATCCGTGTAGCGAAGGAGGGGTTCGTTATGTCAAGCTGTTAGGAGACAGGCCCAAAGTCTGGAGTTCTCAGACATCTTACTGTCCGGGATGTACGTCTCCATCACCTGTCTGCATCTCCGCGGACTTTAGGCGGGTTTGCCGTGATAAATGACTCCACGGAGCTGTTGGTGCGAACTCAGGAGCCAGACGGGCTCCCTCCAAGTACTGAAGTGTCGCCGTTTTTGTTTTAGTGTCTGCGTGAGTTTAATCCACTTACGTGATATCGCAACTTTAACAACTCACAATACGCGCCCCCTTACCCAAGCGATGTTTCATACATGACAGTCTCACCATGATGCCACTCCCACGGGTTATTTGTTATGTCCTGCACGAAAACAACCAGGACAATCTATCTCATTTCTAAAATAGGCCAGGAGACGGTTACTGGCACAAGCTGACGCCTTTCTAACTATATTCGTCTGCAATCTTTTTGCATCACCACAGATAAAGACGTTCTATTGACGCCCTCTAGGATATTGACTCATCATTATTCACAATCATGGCCAGCAAAACAAGTCCAAACTTCTGGTTTTCCGCTTAAGTTAGAGGTGCGAAAATGAATCTCCAAAAAGTTAAACCAGAGGTCCTGATTGTTGGAAACTATTGCAGCTTCATTCAATATCATAGTCGCGAGTCTTATCTGATAACCTTTGAACTCCATATTAACTGCCTAACTGACTTTGCCTTTTTTTAGAAAGATAAGGAGCGGAAAGCTCAAACATATTGTCGACATCCGTGCGCGCCCGACACCGCAAGGTTCCCCGCCAGACTGCGGTCAGGACGTCCCGTGTGACTCCGGATCAAGAATCGATACTCGGTGGCCGCCACGCGCCGTATCGCCGGCCCAGATCTCCCAACAATAATTGGTGGCATGAATATAATTGTCGGAGAAATAAATGGGATTGTCAGGACCCATCAGGAAGGCTGGTGCCAGGCGGGCTCACAGGAAAGATCATCTCGCCACGGAGGGCGAAGGCCAAATAGATGGGATTTTGCTTTGGAAACGTTTTGATTGCTTTGCACTGTTTTCCTCCTCACGTTGTTGCAGAGGCAGGCAAGGTTGGATGAAATACGCTGCGTATTTCTAGTCACATATCTGTTTTGACACTCGTCCATGTCCACCAAGAGACACTGAACTAACGTTACACACTGTCGGAATTTAAAGAACATAAAAGGACGTTTAAGGTGTTAATGATAACCGGTTCATGTGGATCAGCGTAACTCAACTCATTGCCTTCTCCTCGTTAGTACAGTATTACACAGTCTGTCTCTGCCATCAATGGGCGCGTAAGACGATGAAACGATCGTAGAAATCTCCGCAGGCTTGGTGAAACTGCCGTAAGAATTACAGTCCTGCGGTAATAGGCAGACCGACGGAGCCATGAATTCTCTCCCAGTCCGCTCCCGCCGCCTCTCGTTCACACAGCCTCGTTAAACTTCCCCAGCTGATAGCTTGTGTCACAAGACAGCTATTAACATGTTGTTTCTCCAACTATCGATATGAAAGCCGTCTTTCATTTGACAAATACGTTCGTCACCGTGTGGAGCCCGGCTGTCTGCTCGCGCGCAGGGGACGCTCCCTGGAAAGATAAAAATTGATGACAGAAAGTTTCTCCTGAGACGGCTTGTAATTTCAAGCGACAATTTGTTAAGTGGAGTAACGCGGGGACGGGGAACTGGTTCGGTTGTTATTGGTTCTATCAGTCACTTCGCGAGCAGAACAATAAATTACGACATCAAAAACAGTAACGCAGCGGTCCAAATGCCGAACACTACAACAATTTCTTCTGATTTGTTGAACGTGAATCCTGATCATCATCAAATCGTTCCTAATCAACGCCATTAGGATCGCGTCGTTACCAGTACGGGTGAATGCGTCACAAAACAGTAACCGCTACCGAACAGTACCACATTTGCCGAGAAGGATATATTTTAAATGTAAAACACTGACACAGCTGATAAAACTAGAAAAAAATTATTAGGAAACTTCCAAACAGAAAGTTGTTTGTGTGCACGCCTGCCAAAACTGCGGTATATCCGCCATATCCAAAGAGATGTTTGTATCCAATAAGACTTTTTCACCTTCCAATGTACACCATCTTATGGAGTTAGAACTATGCTAGAACAACTAACTCGTGCGCCTATCATTATGTTGTAAGAGCCCTAACCGTGCGATAAATCGTCACTAAAGAGAAGGCTATCTATCAGCAAAATGGCTTTACACTGACACAAATCATATCTTGTCGGCACATTGTGCTGAAATTTAGACTAGAACATCAAACATTTCAGCACCTTGGGCAAAGGCCGCGGACCTGCCTATCTTCAGGCGGCCAGGTCTGCACTTTCATAGGGTTGTAATTAGTGTCAAACACAGAGTTAGGGAGACTGTTAACAATTCAAAAAGTGATACGGAGAGTACGTTAATGTATTTTCAGGTAATGATCAAATCATCTGAAAGGGATCCAATTATAGAGAGCGAGGATTTCCTCAAACCTTTAAATCAGAAGCTTTTAGGTATTGAGAGTGAAACACAAGGGGCTGAAGCGGCTAGCATTGTACAAAGTTGGGCTCAATCTGACAGTAGTTGCCCCAGGGACGGCCATAATGTATTTTCCCTTTTATGTAGAACTCCTACTCTTAGTGAGAAGAGAGTTGGGCTATTAGACTTTTTTGAGGTTAACGTTGCCATTTCTCAAGCAGGGAACTGACAGCTTGATGTGACCCTTACTCTCGTGACGGACGTCACAGGCGGACCTTACTGATGACTGGGAGTAACCTGCCGGGCCCGTCACAGGCTCAGTCGTCCGCCGCCCGACGTCAGGCTGACGTATTGCACCAGACTTGCCGGGTTACTCGGGGTCACTTCTGGTATGAGGAGATTTATATCCATGATGTACATTCTGTCACGAGGCTGTCCTTCACGTCCCATTACTTTACACACAAGGGTAAATTGCACACTTTGCTTACAAAGTCACGTCAGATTAACCAAACAGGGCCGAATTCGGAAAATAACATCTACGACAACATTGATGGGAAAATTCCGAAATGGAAAGTAGGCTCTACTGCTCTACTCAGTCTGACATTTTCATAACTCCATTAAATTAAAGGTTCTGCTGTGAAAAATTCTACACGAAAAGTTCCCGGGTTACGCATATGTGGTTAGACCTTTTCGTCATGTTTCATAGTGCTGGTTGTTATAATGTCATCAGGAGGGGTTGAGGCTATCTCCTCATGTCTGCTCGCTAAAGTGGTACTGCCTCCCACCTCCGTCATCTTGGCGTCTACCAGCGTTCCTGTTGGCCTCCCAGCTCCCGGGGGGAGGCGCGGACCTGCCCCTTATCCACCGCCCAGGGTCCGCCGGCTCGCGCTGCCCGCACCGAGATAGTCTTGTTATAGGCTATTGAACGCATCTTCAGTCATCGCGGCGTCTGCAAGCGTTCCCCCCGCTGACAAGGCCTCCAGGGACGCTACTGCCGCTCTGTCTCTGTCTTATCGGCGCTGAGATCGCGGAGGCGAGATGGCCCGTAACTCAAGTGAATTGATCAGCTTAGTTCCGGTCAGAGACTTTCTGAGTGGAAACGTTGGAGGTGCCCAAGGCGATTGGGATAGTTACTTGTACTCTACAATATTGTTATCAACTTAAAATCTCTACGTATACAGCAGAGTTGTAATAGTACAAAAGAGACAGCTAAAAAAATTACATCATCATCTCTTTATGTTGTTCCACCATCTTATTGCTTGGAATTTTTATAATATTGGAAATTAGTACTTTCATTTTATTTTGTTGATTACCAAGAATAAAAACACCTCATTTGGATTACGTACCGTGTACAATCCAGTCGTTCATTGTCCTTGATCTAAACAGACAATACGATATGTGTTCGTGTAGTTAATTGTAATGGTACATTCTGTAATGTCTGTGTCAATATCCCTTTGTCTTTATACTTAGATGTTGTACCTGCCGCGAAGTCTGACAGAACAGCGGCAGGTAACAGAGAGGTATGCCGGCTATGCCTGTAAGCCCGGGCGGTAAGGGCGGCTGTTCCCAGATTGATGTCATACACTACCTCAAGCTGCTGTACAGCCTGGGCGTCAAGAGCCGCAAATAGCTAACCGCAGTACGATACAAATCATAAAACTGAAGCTTACATTACGCTAGGACGAAACAAAACACAGAAAGCCATATGAAAGCAAGTGAGAGTCATGGAAATACTAGATCTTGGTATGATCAGGGCACAAAAAGAACCGCTCATCCTCCCACTGTAGAGCTGAAACTACGGGTTTGTTCTGCGGCAGCCGAAACAACAATTGTCGGGATTTCCTGGCGGAGTTGGCAGAACAATTAGCGCCGCTCCACTGCACGGAGTGACCGGGGATTACAGATTGGAGACACGTTGTCCCAATTATTTCTGCGTTTCTCAGGTTAACGTGAATTAATGGGAGGAAATTAAGGCGTGAAGTCGGTTTGTGGAGCCCCGGGGCGGAAAGCGGCAGCAGCACTACCGGCATTTCAGCACCGTGGAGAGGGCCTGGTAGGCGGTCTGAGGGAGGGGGCAGGCGGGTAGAATTCTTAACAGGATTGTAATGAGGAAGGGAGTGGTGTCAAACTTGAAGCTGCCGGCATTTTACTACTGTGGAGAGGGACTAGCAGGCGGTCTGAGGGAGGGGGCAGGCGGGTAGAATTCTTAACAGGATTGTAATGAGGGAGAGATTGGTGTCAAACTGGAAGGTTGTCGGCATTTCAGTACTGTGGAGAGAACTTAGTAGGTGCGTTGGGGGAGGGAGGAGGCGTGCAGGTTTTCTTGGTAACATGCTACGGAGATGATAAATGGTGTTGGGGTTTTAATGTAAATCTGATGTCATACAACACTCATAGATTGCTAAAGGTAACGTTTAAGCCATTACGTATGCTCACCATCGTCTCTAAGTGGCATGGTAAAAATAATGGCGTAACTTTAACAATGTTTGGTGACGATTTTACATGTGAGTACTCTTACAATCGACGACGGACAGGACTAGGGGCACCACCAGCTTAGTTTCATGGCTCTCTAATTTCTAAAACAAAAAAAATGGATCGGACAGAAAGGACCTCTGTACTACTGGCGGCCATATTGAGCAAATCCCCCCGAGCCTCATATACAGCGGGGTATATATGTATATCCTTTCTTAATTAAGCTGAGGTCAGCCACCATTCTCGGAAGGCACGGGCCCTTCCCTCGCCTTTTAGTCTATTGCCCAAAACCGCTCACGATTTATTCCGCCTACGCTTTCTTGGAAACGGTCAACACGATGAACAAACAATGCCTTTGGTGCGGTCAGTGATTAAAAGTGTAACGGAGACGTTTTAAAACATGCTGCATCACCTGTGACACATCCACGCAGCCGATGTAACGAATACCCGCCCAGGATAGCAGCAGTGATCCACAGGGGACCGTCCCGACGTCTTTAGCTCCTGACTCGTATGGCGACAGGCTGGCGGATACGGGAATGGAAAGTGGCGTTTGGGTAGCTTTTATCTAATGAAGCCGATATCACAGCACAATGATATCGAGTTGTGTGAGCCACTGGGGACGAGCTGTCCCAATCTCACGGTGTAGGCCAGGAATGCCAAATGGTTTTCAGCGGAGTTAGTTGAGGTGTTTTAGGCGGGAACGACGATCCCTGTGGAGACCTACAGTGTCTTTATTGGCAGGAGTACGTCCTAATAAGCCGCTAAGTTGGTCTTGTCAAGTTACCCTCCCGCCGAGCTCGCCCTTAGGTGTGATGATGAATACATTATTATTGGTGCGTCTGAGTCTGTCTGGTAGTTTGGAACTACATAAAAACTCAAATGAACAAACTTAGCTTGCTAGGTAACTAACAAGCAATCCCGCAATACTTGTTACAAAGCCGTCCACATGACATGATTCTCTGACATGGCCACACACTGAGCTCTCGTGTATCGGGATGAAAACGTTATCATCGGTGCGGTATTAACTGCATATCTAGTAGTAAAACTATGCATACGTACAAACACATAACACTTTTGTACGGTTCTCCAAACGACGGTTCCCGGCCACAGACTGAGCTTTCCCGTGCCGTGATGAAATACGTTATTACCGGCCCGGAGTCCGTGTGTCTGGCCGTACAACACTACAGAAGTACAAACAAACAAACAAACAAACAAACAAACAAACAAACAAACAAACAAGCAATTTTGTACAATTCTCCACACATAACGACGCTGTTCCCGGCCACAGACTGAGCCCTCCCGTGTCGTGATGAAATACGTTATTACCGGCCCGGAGTCCGTGTGTCTGGCCGTACAACACTACAGAAGTACAAACAAACAAACAAACAAACAAACAATTTTGTACAGTTCTGCACACGTAAACGACGCTGTTCCCGGCCACAGACTGAGCCCTCCCGTGCCGTGATGAAAAACGTTATTACCGGCCCGGAGTCCGTGTGTCTGGCCGTACAACACCACAGAAGTACAAACAAACAAACAAACGAACAAACAAACAAACAAACAAACAAGCAATTTTGTACAATTCTCCACACATAACGACGCTGTTCCCGGCCACAGACTGAGCTCTCCCGTGCCGTGATGAAATACATTATTACCGGCCCGGAGTCCGTGTGTCTGGCCGTACAACACCACAGAAGTACAAACAAACAAACAAACAAACAAACAAGCAATTTTGTACAGTTCTCCACACATAACGGCGCTGTTCCCGGCCACAGACTGAGCTCTCCCGTGCCGTGATGAAATACGTTATTACCGGCCCGGAGTCCGTGTGTCTGGCCGTACAAACCTCCATGAGAAGAGATCTTCATCAAGCCCAGTTATCGGCGCGGAGGACTTTGATTCGCCCCGAACTGTCTGCCATGATGTACGGTGTGCGGAGCGGGGGGCGGGCTGATGTGATCCCTCCGATGTTTCAGGCGACAACCGCCTATTAAAACGCCCGGGATGTGTGTCTGAATTAATCTCGCACTTTTCAATTACTGGTATTTATCATCTTTGGACGGGCACAAACGTAACCTGAGGGAAAGTTCCCGCAGTGTGATTCATATCTGTGAAGAACGGATATTGTGTAAATTGTCTGCGAGATAGAAGCACTTTGTCATCGCAGAGATACGCATTAAGGGTATTAGTGACTTTCTGGCCCCAAACTGTCGCAGTAAAGCATTTTCTTAATCTGCTTAGTCAATATTTCACAAGCGGGACAATTTGCCTCCACAGGAGGCCTGAGCCCAAAGTTAGATATAAAGTAGCATAGCCCCTAGCGAATACGCCACGCACGAGGCAAGTGACCTTGTTCACGTCCGATAAAACTGGTACAATTGATAACCAATACGTCCGAGACACTATTTGTATTATAAGGACTGAATGAATTTAAGCACATCGGTACGCACAACAATGAATTGGTACGTGATTATAAAATACAGTTTTGCTGCTAAGTTCCTTCGGGGAATTTGCAAATTAAGTTCCAGTTTAATTTGAGAATTTCTTATTTTACCCTATGCCATTTTTCGCACTAGAAGTAGGTTTCTGTAAGTTGGGCTTCAGTAAGAATTATGCTTATTCTGAATTCTACACAAGTTCTACACGGTTATATTATTCTATCAATGCCTTGGGAAATACCGAGAGCTTAGTTCAGATAACCACTGCCGCACCATCTGAACTCGCCACAATATCCGACGAGTTTTCTATCACCGTAAAAGATTTTTCAGCGTTCGTGAGAAGAATTTATAATTGCTTCGCTGTGGTACGCGACACGCAACTTTCACACATGTATACAGACTGCAATGTACCGAACGGGTTTGAAATTGCTCTGTAGCTGATATGGGTGACGTCATACAAAACGTACCGCTAAGGCGTGGGAGAGGCGCCCCGTGCGGAGCCTGCATGAAGTGCAGCATGCGCCACATGCAGCATCTGCCCCAAACCCGGAATCAGCATATCAGTCAGTTTCCGATTTTGCAAGACTGCTAGCAATACCATATGTACAGAGTTATGCTATTTACCTCAAACAACCAGCCAGGAGGTAGAATCCGAACTATTTATTTTTTAGCATCTACATATTTTTGGATCCCCATTCCATACCTCTACGGTTCGGACTTCCATGTAACATCCTTTCTTCTCCTTCTTCTCCTCATTCAACTTTGATACGGAAATTCAAACGAACAGGTTTTGCAGCCCTTTACCCCTGTTATGTCCTCAACGCTGTAAACACTTTACAAAAGTTTATGACGTCATCGGTAGAATTCAAGATTCAGGTTTGAGCAAGACTTAGTGTACGTTATACTTAAACATATATTGGATCAATAGCGCTGCTAGACTATTCATTGTGGAGCTGCAGTCATTGGCGGAAAGAGTTGTTCTGTAAGTTCCAAAGAAAATCGTCTTAATTTCAGCTTAACACTTTTTGTAGTTTTATGAAATTACTTTTAAACAGAATCAATTATTAGAACAATCCTAAAATTTGTAAATTCATACTTACACTCCCTTACAATATCAAATGACTAGAGGAACCATGCAGTGCGGCATACAAATAAATTATCAGTCTGTAACAATAACTGTGAATGATAGCGATGATAGAAGGAGACAAGAGCGAGCTACGGCGCAATGGATCACAATGCAGTCAGTCCGATATGACACACTCTGTATAGTGCGTTTCAATAGGTAGCAGAATAGCTAGGAAGATAACAAACTAAAATTGCCAACCTGTATCTTCCGATGGCGTTTTTCCATCGTTAGATATCAGTTTAAGCGTTCCTTCCGTACCCTTGCAGACAAAGACTTGAGGTTAAGCTGTCTAAACACTCAGGAGACAGCCGTTGAAGATATCGTATTCTGATACTCCTTTGAGCAAATTACCAAATATGCGGGTAATCCACCCTTCACGGTCCCGCAGATAGCGGGGTGGTTTGATGAATTTCTCGGCAGCTCGCAGGAGCCTTCAAGTCTGGAGACATGAAAGACGCTCAGCGTGTTAATTAATCAGCGGGAATTATCGGGGGCAGATCCGCCTGTACCGTGTGACAAATTATGTAATGGATGGCGCGCGGGGGAAGGGTGAGGGTATTGGATTCCCATGGACAAATTACTAAAGATACGGACGTGTCGGGAAGACGCCCTAGGCTCCAGTCAATATCTAACGGGACTGGTTATTGTAAGGAAGGAATTAGGAAAACTGGCTTTTGGATTCTAGTAAAGGTAAGAATCGATTTCAGCGAAAACTCTGTGGTAATCTATCGGGATTTGTGGACTTTGCTATGTGGATGGGGCGCTCGTTTCCGGTGCTGAAATTCTTGTGAATAGAATTCATAAGGAGAAAGTCCATACAGCAGGGACTTCGGGCACAACCATGTACTATAGAAGGGGTGATAGGGTGGGAGGGCATTTCAGTACCATGGACACAACCATGTACTGTAACAGGGGTGGTAGGGTATTTCAGTACAATGGACACAACCATCTACGGTAATAGGGGTGGTAGGATGGGATGGCATTTCAGGACCATGGACACAACCATTACTGTAGCAGGGGTGGTAGGGTTGGATGACATTTCAGTAACATGGACACAACCATGTACTGTAGTAGGGGTGGTAGGGTGGGATTACATTTCAATACTATGGACACAACCATTACTGTAGCAGGGGTGATATTACATTTTAGGTGGGATTACATTTCAGCACCATGGACACAACCATGTATTGTAGCAGGGGTGATATAGGGTGGGATTACATTTCAGCACCATGTATTGCAGCAGGGGTAGTGATCACACTCAGATAATGAATTAAAGGTTGTAATAGCCCATCATGTTAAATTGAGGTATAGAATGGAATCATGTTTAGCACCCTGGCCACAATATACCTAATTCATGCAGTCTTTCTATCCCTTATCTACACCACATAAAAATCACCAGGCCACATCTGAGAAGACAGCTGTATTTCTGAGGTGTGAATCTGACACAAATACTGCTTTGGTACATATAAATGTATTCCTATTCCTAATATATCAGGGTATACACCATATGAGCAGCTTTGACGTCTTGAATTTTCATAAGATTACAAATGGATGAAACATTCCATGTACCATAAGTTATGTTTGAAACTGTGATATCATCTTAAATGCCATCTTCATTATCATACTGTTCCATTGATATGTGAACTTTACTGATGAATAAATATCAGTACAGATTGTTTAAAACATATAAATAGTTTTAATGCCTTTATGGTAAAACTTCACAATGTGTAAAAAGGGACTATCAATAGACTTTGCACCTTACCCAAATAAAACACTGTCAAACATCTCAGTGAAACTATATGTACACATATTAAGTATTTATACACAATACTATGTAATGTGGTATAGTTTTCTTCTAAATGTATCTATTGCAAAAGACCATATACATGTGTATTGTTTATGTACTGCTATCTGCTGTCTGTCAGCTCCAGGGCCGGGTCCTCACACACGGAGGTTGTTACACACCTCGTGGGTCAGGTCAGTGGTCGTGGCGTATCCTCCCATGTCCTTGGTGCGAACCTGGAAGAAACAAGTCTAGCATCTCAACAACTCATCCTTCCTACACTTCTACTTCACAGGTTTAGCACAAAGCCATGTCTGTAAAGTTACTAATTCACATGTTGCTTAAAAAATGCTTGAATACCAACCAGGAAAGGGGAAAATCCAGCAAAAACGGTGTAAGTGAACTTTTGTTAAAAATGTAGATTCTGAACTGTCCAGTTTTGTCTCATAGTGTTTCCTGATAGAAAAAAAACTTGCAATTTGCTGCTATTTTCTGGTACAATTGCACTTTTGCATCTCATTTGAAGCAGAAGAAATATCTACACCTTTTTCATCAGCTAAGCCCCTTTTACTGGTTGGCAGTGCTACTTCAGATACAAGTGTGTCAGTAACAAGAATGTCAGACAGTAAAGACTAGACAAAGCTGCTGTATTTCCCCTTGTGTAGGTTGTCTATGATGGCAGTGGTGAGATCTGTTGTTGTTGCATATCCTCCCATGTCTCTCGTCCGAACCTGTGAACCAGGCCAGAAGTGTTAAGTGTTAAGAAAGACAAACACATGTACAAGACAACATTAATCTTGATCAAACCTGATAAATCCCTCCAGGTCAAAATATCAGCATTTTAATTCAAACACAGGTTGCATTAAAAAAATTCATTGGCATTTATAAAATGAATTGGTAAGACCTTGTAATTTACATATTTTGTTTTCATTTCTGAAGGAAAAATAGAGCCAAAGATGGTTTCAAAGCAAACTGATACCTATAACATATTTAAGCAAAGTATTAATTGAATTGTGAGAGAAGGCGGAAGCTACTGCTTGGCAGCTTGAATAGTCTTCATTAAAAATCAGTGTATCAAATCAGGACCAGTGAGTATTCCATCTTAAATGGAAGGGAGCAGTCAAGAAAGAAATAGGGTGGGGATGAATTCTTACATAGGAACTGGTAATTAGAATTATCACACACTTAATTAGACATGCAACAACCATGGAGGTAGTACCTGAGGATTATAAGAGGGGAGAAAAAAACACTTTAGGAAAAGCATACAGTTTTGTATGAGTCTGTAAGATGTGTAGATGGACAGAGAGTCATCAAACCTTGTCCTGGTAGAACACAGAGAATCTTTAGAAGAAAACATTGATAAGTTATGACTGGTGCACCTAATAATTACTATTGGATGAGAACAGACTAGAATGTAGAGAATCATTAAGTCAAATTTAGTAAATGACAGTTATAGCACTCAAGAAATACCAAGTGAATATCTATACCACCTCTATATTATATCTTTGTACTGTGATATGCATATGTAAGGTTGGTTGTTACACATGACATGCAACATTTTAAGCACTTCTGTATTCAATTTGCAACTAGTATGTGACATGCACTGCAAGAATATGCAGAAGGTATAATGTTGTTTAGTCTAACTTGGTACCATACAAACTTTTATGATTTCATAGTTTAAAAATCTGGACATACATTGCTTGTGGACTATTAAAATCTTTTATTGGAAAAGCAAGCCAGAAGCAAATGACCAGTCAGTCCAACCAAAAGATCCAGGTTGTATGTCCTCTATGTGTTTGTCTGTTCCTGGTAAACTTACCTTCCCAACTTTGATCACCCTTTCTACAGCATCAGAGATCATCTGTCCATGGTACTCCAGACTGGGGAAATACAGCATTGGAACAATCACTTAAATGTGTCTTGCTCAGTCCTATTGGAATGGGACGCCAATGACACTATTCCAGACTGTCGTATAGTTTGGGAAATTGTATCAAATGTAAGGACAAGTAGGCTATACAGATATAACATAAACAAAATAAAATTTTCTTCTGGGGCCCTTCTATTGCAAGTACTATAGGACTTACTGCATGTGTTTGAGCATGTTGGCAGCAGACAGCAGCATGGCTGTGGGGTTGGCGATGTTCCTGCCCACTGCCTGGGCAAACGGGTGACGTGCTCCCTGTAACAGGAATCTAACTTATCAGGCTGTAGACTTGTGCACAGGAAGGCAGCACATCAAAGGAAAAACCATCTACCTCTTCTCAGACAAGGCAGTAACAGTGTACAATGTAGGAAGTACCCTGTCAAGATTTACATACAAAAGAAATTGAGACAATACACTTACTAAAGGCAATGGTCTATCCTGGGTTTGCTTCTATTTTGTACTTTCAGTTTCACAAAGAAAGTGTAAGAAATAAGAACCTGGCTGTACGAATCAGAATAAAACCCTGACTCACAGTCTCAAACACTGCATAGCTGTGGCTGTAGCTTTCCCCAGGCACGATCCCTGCCCCGCCCACCAGCCCTGCCGCCAGGTTATCCACGATGTTCCCGTACAGGTTAGGCATCACCATCACATCAAACTGGTACGGATTGGACACCAACTGCAGGGGACAAACCACAACAACTCAGCTTTCAGGGCAGATATAACTTTGAAGTAAAAGTATATAAGCGTATCAAAAAAACACCAAAAGATGGAACCAATGTGTATTTGACATGACAATGTGTAGTTGACAAGAAACAATGTGTATTTGACAAGAAACAATGTGTATTTGACAAGAAACAATGTGTATTTGACAAGAAACAATGTGTATTTGACAAGAAACAATGTGTAGTTGACAAGAAACAATGTGTAGTTGACAAGAAACTTATTCCTTTGTAATTCAATGTTTACCTGCATGCAGCAGTTGTCGATGATCATGTTCTCAAATTTGATGCGTGGGTACAGCTCAGACACCTCCTCACAACACCGCAGGAACATCCCATCACCCATTTTCCTGAGAAATAAATTGTGATTAAATAATATCTAATATTCCAATTGTAGCAAGGATAGACACTATGGAAAGTGAATAAAGGTTTGATGTACCAGATAAAATTCTGCATTCTGTCTATTGTGATAGTGTGACACAGAAAAGAATTGTGCCTACATGATGTTAGCCTTGTGTACAGCTGTGACCTTCTCCCTCCCATGTTTGGTGGCGTAGTCGAAGGCAAACTTGGCGATGCGGCGAGACTTCTCCCTGGTGATGATCTTCAAGCTCTCCACAACCCCTTCAACACTCTGGAGGTCACACATATCAACAGGTAGGGGTGAGTCAGAACTTCTGTCATGCATATGTTTCTAAAGATACTGAAATCTGGGAATATTTCTTTCTTTTTTAAATGTTTTTTTAAAATGGATTTTCTTCTAAAGGACCACAACATCTATCAATAATATGTGCAAACTTTAAGGACTTGTCCCCTTGGGATCCAGGGGAAGGAGATAACTAACCACCAGACAGAAGGTCTGACAGAATGCATTCAAATAGGTTTAAAAATATGTCCAAAACAGGTATAACTCTGCTTGGGGAGCAAGCTGCAAATAAAGAAGCCCTACCTCATGTTCCAGTGAGCTGTACTCCCCCTCTGTCTGTTCCCTGATGATGACAAAGTCCAGGTTGTGGTGTCGAGTCTTCAGCCCCGCCATACTCTTCACACGCACCACGTTAGCAAACAGGTCCAGCCGACGTCTGAACGTGGCAGCAGGGAGAAAATACCGGTATTACCAGTCAGCTCAAAAACAAAATATCACTTCAGGGGACAAACCAGGAAGGATCATGGGGGGATGAAAATGGAACAAAACGTATGCATTTAGGCATGATAAAAAAATTGCTGACATAAGAAAATGATTAAAAAAAAAGATTTTTTGGACTTTTATTGGAAATTGAATATTTGAACTTGCACACAATCCTTCTTGGTTCATCAATAATTGATTTTTTCTGAGAGGATGGTGACCTTTTTTTTCACAGCAGAAATTATTTTCCAATATATAATGTATTCTTGTCTAGATTTTGGCATTGATGTTATATAGCAATGTTCTTGCTTGCAGTGCCATTGGTTATAAAAGACCTAGCAAGACATATATTTCCACTTGACGGGCCTGCTATGTGATATGAGCAAGTATGTTTTGTTTTCTGTTGCCAATAATAAGCCATTTACCTCATCCTCATGTTCATGCCCATAAGTTCCCCATGGGTGGGTGTCCGTATGTTGCCTGGTGGCAGCGTTAATGATAACAAAACACAAGGAAACACAACAACAATGTTAGAATTAAACCCAGATTTTACAATCATTGTTAGTTGGGTTATCATAGCCATTCATTTTCCAAGTCATTTGTCTTTGATACGAAGCAGTCAGTGGTAACACAGAACACAATGTCAGTAGTGATATTGTTATGATGTCTTCAAACATTACCATTTTATCAAGTGATCTTTCATTCAAATAGTGAAAGATCCACAGTACTGACACTTATAGTCAAAGACAAATGAGCAGAGCTATGAAAGTGAAACAAGAAACTTGTCTTCCTGTACCACTGATATTTTCCTACAACTTCTGTTCAACAGCCAAAGTTAGTGTTAGTGGGTTGGTTACTATAGTTTGCGTGGAAGCAAGTGTTGTACCTGAGTTTCATGTTTACACCCATAAGCTCTCCTGTCTTAGTAGGTGTAGGTGTGGTTATATAGCCTGGAAACACAAAAACGCGGTACAGGGATGCATAAACATTACAGACTGAAGTACTAACAGCAACATCTGTAAACATTACACTGGCACATGACACCATCTGCAAGGACAAAATACATGGTGGTTAGGGGAAAACAAAGTCCATGCCACAACTTCACATGGATAGGCACACTGCTGTTGTCTACAACGGATTCACCTGAAAAGACATACAGTATTGTCTTAGCTGTTGGAATACGGGGGAGTTGTTATCAACCATGCAAAAACAGAGATTGTAAGTACAGTTGTATGCAATCTGTAAATATAAAGAACAAGACTACACATGTATCATTTTGTCATCATTAAGCTCGCTTTATCTAGCATTTTAAATGATCTTTAAACTGAAAATTCTACATAGGCAAAGTAAAGTAAACTAAGGAAATCATTCATTGACAAATATAATTGGAGTGTGAAATTGAAACTGCACTAATCACTTTTCTTTGGGTAGATTAAAAAACACCATATAAAGCATACAATCCTCTACATAGTGGCAATGTCCCAAATCTTTATTCAGACTTCTTCTCTATGGATGCAAATTGTATGGTAGTTTGGATGCTAAGCAAGACAGTGACATTTGTCACAACATTCCAATGGCTCATGCTCTGTACTGATACAAAATGTAGTTGCATGCATGTTGAGGTTCATTTATCAATAAAGTGTAATCCTCAAAATTTAAAAAGAAAGAAAACAGATGGTAACAAACCCATACAGGTACATGTATGTGAGGACAGAAGACTTTTATAGATGTGAAACAAGAAGGTCACAGATACATGAATCATTAATTTGGGTTCTACGACAACTAAGCTATGACACTGGAATCAGAGACTGTGTTAGGGTAGAGACAACACAAGTACACATCATTGCAAGAGCACAATGAATGAGTGGCCACAGTTCTATGATGGTGTAATGATGGATTAGGGTGTGGCTTGTTGCCATGGTGAGTACCTGACGTCCATGTTGAGAGATTGCAGGTCACCGACCTGTAGCCAGGCAGGGGTGTTTATGGTGCCTATGGGAGGAGCAGTGAGCAGGGAAGAAAGGATGAAACAGATGGAAGAAAGAGGAAAATGTTAAAGAAAAGGTAATGCTACAAAACTAGAAAGGCCAATATTTGCTTTGGAGCAAATATAGCGATGGGTTCACCACATTTTACGACATGGCAGGGAAAGAATGAGAAACACAAGGGAAAACAATGATTTACATTGATATAACTATAATATGAAGTAACATACAACTAAAACAACAGTTGGATAGCTATTCCCTACTTTATTGGTTAGGATTTTTAATTGCATAATGCAAACTGTTGATTTTCAAAAAAAAAAAAAACGTTCATGCCCCGCATTCCAATGCTGGAGCAGAAAAGCTTGAAATACCTACCAAAACACTTGAATAAAGACATACTGTCGGTATGGAAATGCTCTGTGCAGGTGTTAATCAAGTTAAATCCCAACAGCCAATCAGCAAGAAATGCTCTGTGCAGGTGGAAATGCTCTGTGCAGGTGTTAATCAAGTTAAATCCCAACAGCCAATCAGCAAGAAGTATAGAGGAAAGCTGCATGCCTATTGGTTGATGCCCTGCATTCCATTGTGATGACTCATGCCCAGACGTGGTAAACACGGCACACTAACACAGTAATACATTTGCTATAACACAGCCAAAAAACTCAAATAAAACCATTCTAAAAGCCTGTATCACAAAAATTTAAAAAACGCCTGGGGGTATTTGCCCACTGTACCTCCATACCAAATTTCAGGACCTTAGGCCCTAAAATGAAGAAGCTGAATCCATTTAAAAAATGGCAGGAAAAGAAGGAGGAGGAGGAGGAGGAGAAGAAGAAACATCAGAAAAAGCAATATGGGTTCACCACCACTTCGTGGTGTGGTGAACCCATAATAAAAGATGAGGTAAAGAAGAATTTATAACTTGCATGTAGGTCCTTTTTGATGATGGAAGAATGAAGGTGTAGGTGTGGTAGAATGAGACATTAGATCCTAATGTTTACAACGGTTGTACGTACCTTTGAGTCCGACCCCCGTCCTTTCAAATGACTGGATGACCTTGTCCACAGTGTCCTGGTGGTCCTGGCCCCAGTCTTGGACCTCGCTCACATGGATCTCCTCAAAATCTACAGGCACTAATGCATGTTTGAACACCTGTACAAGGACAAAAAAGTCCATAAACAAACTAACACAAGCACAAGAGAACAGTAATCTACTTATAGCTACAGATATCAACTCTTGCATGCTATGTCTATGTACATTGTTAGCAGTAAGACAGTCAATCAGTTCAGGACTTCTAAGACTACCCTTAGGAGAGCTGGTTGTACAAGGTCTGCGTAAATCATGAAGATCAGTTCATACAGGTACTGATGCCTTTCTCTACTATATCTGCTACCATGGTGTATAAAGCTACAGTCCCCACCTCCTTGACTGAGTGCATGAGCTCAGGTCCAATACCATCTCCAGGGATCATTGTCACCTTCTGGTTACCCTTAGGCTTGGAGACAGGAGCAGCAACGGCCTGTGGATTAAGACAGAATTAAACATGTTGCAAATGCCATTTGTTCACAGTTCTTGCAGCTTATTAGTACAGCACTTGCTTTTTCACCTTTTTTATATGTTTCTCTTCTGTACAAAATGCAGACCATAGTGAACCAATCACCCAATAATAGCATGAAGGAGGTTACTAATACTTTCTTAAACCGTCCTCTAGATTTCTAATAGGAAGAATATATTGTCCATGTCAATATTATAATACAGAGGAGAGGACAATTGCCTCCTTCATTAGCTGACTTTGTGACTGGAGCCTTTTTGGGGCTTTTATAATGTACTCATTTAGTATCTTATGGTGTATCCCTACAATTTGTAACTGGGTCCTTGTCCTTGTGCTGGCCCTTTGAAGAAAGGCATTTTAAATCCCTTCTTACTTTGCGGTGCTAAAATATGGAAGGCTCTACACTGGGCTGATACTGAAGGACCCCCCCCCCCCCCAAAAAAAAAGCTCCAGTCATAGAGTCTAGTACCAGCTCTTGTATCAGTGAATCAATGTTTACCGGATCTTGAGCAGGTATCGTGGTGGAGACGGCCCTGCTGCAGAGGACAGAGGCTGGCTGCCATTGTAGCTGTGGAAAAATCATATGGATGATCCAATTAATGAGCTGTATTTTGTACTGTACTGTACAGTGCACTGGATTGTGCTAAATTATATTACAGCGGGTAGTACCCCCCCCCCCATCAAGTACAAATTATTCCAGAATACTGATCCATCCCACATGCTAGCAAAAGGTGATGTCTGAAATATTATAAAGGGACAACCTTTCATGTTTATGCTTTGACTAAGATAAGCATACATGTTCATACGAGGCAGCATTGGAAAATGTGAAATGAAGATAAATCGCTAACATCGCAGTCAACTGCAGAATAATTTTTTAGAAGAGCGCACGAGGATCTGCTTTGAATTGAGTATTTTCACCAACACCACATGGATAACAAAATACTCGCACACACAGTGTTCATTCACTCCTTACCCACAAAATTGACATTCGTGAGCAAATTCGTTGAAAAACCTTACTTTTGTTGCCGACCCCACGAGTGTCCGGACGACCGCTGCCATCTTGTTCCAATGTCACATTCGATTACGCAACTTCCGGGTTTAATCAGAACCTTTGACCCCTACTGGGTTTTACCACTAGTATAACGGGGTAAAAGCATAAAAATGCACAAAAATCTGTTACTAGTAATGCTTACAAACATAGCCAGGGTTTGTCTACATCTTTGGCTATTGTTTCTTTTCCTTTTTATCATGGAAGTGTTGTAAAAGAAGGCTTATCTAATAATATTTGCAGTGTTATTATTTTCATACATTCTCCCTGCTAGGCACAGTCTTCTGCTCCATTTTTTTTATTCCCGGTAAAAAGTTTTTCAGCTGTAACAGAATAATTTTGCTCTTGTTGCTGGCAGTGGACAAACGGCCACACAGTGCTAACCTGTCAAGAGTTCAAAGAGAGATCTCGACGATCATGGCTGTCAGGCTGACTGGGCGACTTGTGTCGACAACTTGGCGGTGCTTCTTCAAGGTGGTGACATACTTCATAAGTTGAACTATTTAACGTTACCTAAAATACCTGTCATGTGTTGTCGATATTTTTGTTCAAGTGAACTAACGTTAGATACTGTTTGTGTGCTTCATGTCTTGTATTAACATGATAGATGTTAGCATTTATATTTGTACACATACGTACCCAAATGCGTCACTACTATTTATTGCCCCAAATATAAAGGGGGAGGGGCGGTACCCCAGCTTCACTCATGTCGACCAAAGTGTTCTTTGCGGTATCTCTAAAGTGATGTTAACAATTTCTGCCTTGAAGGCAGAACCTTGGCTACTGAATATAAACAAACGTGTGGACACGGTGCTTGGACGAGGTCACCCTCGGGTCACTTTCACTATTTAGGTCACCATTTACAATTGGTAGCTGTCTCTCAAGAAACATGAGGATGTGATTTAATGTNAGGAATAATGGCTATCATGACCTCTTGACCTCTCCTCTCAGCGTTGACCAAAATACGACTGTGCACGACTATTTAACGATCGGGGTCGTAGAAAGATCGTTAAATGGTCGTAATATGGTCAATGGGACTTTATACATTCAGAATGGCAGTCGTGTTTCAGTCGTTGTAAGAGTCGTGATGAGGTCGTGCAAAATAAACGACTCGATCCAGACTTCTATACGCCCCAAGTCAGACCGATCAACGACCTGCCCGTGCACTGTGATTATTCCAGACATTCCAGAATACTGATCCATCCCACATGCTAGCAAAAGGTGATGTCTGAAATATTATAAAGGGACAACCTTTCATGTTTATGCTTTGACTAAGATAAGCATACATGTTCATACGAGGCAGCATTGGAAAATGTGAAATGAAGATAAATCGCTAACATCGCAGTCAACTGCAGAATAATTTTTTAGAACAGCGCACGAGGATCTGCTTTAATTGAGTTTACTATTATAATGGACAGAGTATTTTCACCAACACCAAATACTCGCACACACAGTGTTCATTCACTCCTTACCCACAAAATTGACATTCGTGAGCAAATTCGTTGCAAAATCTTACTTTTGTTGCCGACCCCACGAGTGTCCGGACGACCGCTGCCATCTTGTTCCAATGTCACATTCGATTACGCAACTTCCGGGTTTACTCAGAACCTTTGACCCCTACTGGGTTTTACCACTAGTATAACGGGGTAAAAGCATAAAAATGCACAAAAATATGTTACTAGTAATGCTTACAAACATAGCCAGGGTTTGTCTACATCTTTGGCTATTGTTTCTTTTCCTTTTTATCATGGAAGTGTTGTAAAAGAAGGCTTATCTAATAATATTTGCAGTGTTATTATTTTCATACATTCTCCCTGCTAGGCACAGTCTTCTGCTCCATTTTTTTTTAATTCCCGGTAAAAAGTTTTTCAGCTGTGACAGAATAATTTTGCTCCTGTTGCTGGCAGTGGACAAACGGCCACACAGTGCTAACCTGTCAAGAGTTCAAAGAGAGATCTCGACGATCATGGCTGTCAGGCTGACTGGGCGACTTGTGTCGACAACTAGGCGGTGCTTCTTCAAGGTGGTGACCTAACAGCTGTTACTTCATAAGTTGAACTATTTACCTAAAATACCTGTCATGTGTTGTTGATATTTCTGTTTAAGTGAACTAACGTTAGATACTGTTTGTGTGCTTCATGTCTTGTATTAACATGATAGATGTTAACATTTATATTTGTACACATACGTACCCAAATGCGTCACTACTATTTATTGCCCCAAATATAAAGGGGGAGGGGCGGTACCCCAGCTTCACTCATGTCGACCAAAGTGTTCTTTGCGGTATCTCTAAAGTGATGTTAACAATTTCTGCCTTGAAGGCAGAACCTTGGCTACTGAATATAAACAAACGTGTGGACACGGTGCTTGGACGAGGTCACCCTCGGGTCACTTTCACTATTTAGGTCACCATTTACAATTGGTTAGCTGTCTCTCAAGAAACATGAGGATGTGATTTAATGTACCTGAGCAGGCCGTTGTTGGCATTTGGTTGATGGGGGGGGGGGATAACATAAACAAGTGGAGCAAACATAAGGTAATTCAGACGAAAGTCTACCCACAAGTGTTAAAGTCTATCTAACAGATAGACCAAAATATGCATCATCATATGTCTTTGAAAGCAAGAAGATTTCACAATCATTTTGAATACCCGTGAGGATCTCATTCTGTACCGTACCCTCCCCCCTCGTTTGTGTTGACCAGCCACCACCTACTTCACTGTCTTTTTCAGAACATTCAATAAAAAGTCAAAGCGTTGAAGATGTCATCAGTACCAGCAGTAGGGAGAATTGCGGTGGTTCTTATTGATCTACAGCAGTCATTCACTCGTGGACTCTGGGCTGCCTGCCTTGGGGAGACAAAAGCAGAACACATCAGGCAATGTTTCAGACGTTGTGCCGACCTGCTTGTGAAGCTTAAGAAGGACGTTCCTGTCCTGCTGAGTCGCTGTCCAGTTGGAGGGTATGATCTAGACTGGGCTGAGGAGGTGGAGGAGATTGTGTCAGCTAAGGCCTACCCTACGGTCATCAAGTATGACAACAACATCTTAGATGCCACAGGGTTTGCAGAGTGGCTTGGGAAGATGATGAGAAGTGGGGTGTCGACCCTTGTGGTGGGAGGGTGTACGACCACCAGCTGTGTGCGTGTGTCGTCCTCACAGATCCAGCGCTCCTTTTCCAACAGTGGGCTGCAGGTGGTGGTTGACCTCAGTCTTTGCAGTGCTCGTGACAGTAACTACGTCCCGCGGTGCCAGGCCTGCATGGACAAGTACATGATGTATGGTATGGACTGCACCTGTGACAGGTGTGTCACTCCAGGTGTTCCAGCTGTCTCACCTGTGGACAAGGCCATGGAATACATGAGGGAATCAGGTGTCCAGGTGGTCCAGGGGTTTGACTGGACACCATTTGTTGAGGAATGATGAGGTATTGTGTAAAGTATTGAAAGGCACAATAGGTTTTGCATATTCTCTACTCAAAATTCAACATTAATCAAATGTCTTAACTTGTGTTTACCAACCACCACCTACCAGTTAATTATAATGTTCTTTGAATGTCCTGTGGTGCTAGTCACAGATGTCTGACTACTTTTAGAT
>NW_017803954.1:318502-319739 GCF_001625305.1 Branchiostoma belcheri | reverse complement strand
GACATACAGGACCTGATGGATGAAGTGGAAGAAAAGGTAATGTGTTTATTGTGATCTTAAGGCCATTCAATAAACCTTACATTTAAACACAATACAACATTTAAATTTATAACATAATGCTAATTCTCATATCTTACATCTTCAACCACCAGTTCGCTGGAAATCTTAAAGAACAAGCTAGAAGAAGACAGGTTTGGTTCTATGAACCCCATGTCACACCATGTCTCTTTCTTACCCAGTCAGGGTTCCTTCCCAACGTCTTCAAGGCACTGGCTCATCGGCCAGAGGAGTTCCGAGCTTTCTTCAAGTACTATGATGCCCTGATGGCGAAGGAAACGGGTAACCTGACCAAGGCCGACCGTGAGATGATTGTTGTGGCAACCAGCGCTACCAACAGCTGTCTGTACTGTGTGGTTGCACATGGAGCACTGCTGCGGATCTACTCCAAAAAGCCTCTCCTCGCTGATCAGGTGAACAACTCAACCTAAAGCCCATACATGATGCAATTATAATGTTTTTTTTGCGACAATTGTGCCTTACGTCATAGGTTTCAGAAAAAAGGGTTTTTTCTTGAATCTGCAACATACAGAACAATAGTAGCATAATCTGAAATCTGCTTGAAACCCTCATCATAGGTGCATCTTAAGATATATGTGACTAGGGCTTAACTATTTATTACACTGACACTGTCAGTGTCTTCAGTTACATGCATACGTTCCAGGGTTCCTCTTTGGACATGATAAAGCTGTTGGATCTCAATAAAATTGCCTTGACAAAAACATGCATTTCTTACCCATCAGGTTTGAAACATTCTTTCTAGATGAAATGTCTTTCCTAGATGACCATTAATGGTCCTTTGGTTTTTCTAACCTAGGTTGCCACCAACTGGCATATAGCTGACCTTGATGCGAGACAGAAGGCCATTCTGGAGTTTGCCACCGCTGTGGGAGCCTCGGAAACCATCACGGAGGGGCACTTCCACAAGCTGGAACAGCACGGCCTGGACCGAGAGGACGCGTGGGACATCGGCGCCATCGCTGCTCTGTTCGCACTGTCCAACAGGATGGCTCACCTGACCGACATGAGGCCAAATGACGAGTTCTACTTGATGGGCAGGATTCCCAGGGAAAAGAAGCCGGCAACCTGAGCTTCATGATTATTGATATGATAATGTTTGGAGTATTTCATCCATCATTATTTATCTCCAAATAGATAATTAATGTTTATTGATATTTAG